>NW_027464528.1:42500-125699 GCF_050947455.1 Rhinoderma darwinii
ACGTGGAGATGGAGGATGGGAAGATGGAGGTTGGCGGACGCCAATTTCCAGCTCCTGATGTGGAGATGGACGACCTTTCGGGGGCTACGGTTAACATCAGGGCCTCCAACCCCCGAAAGAGAAAGTGGCCATTTTAGTAACATCTGCCACTTGGGGCCCATTTACCATCAGGGCCCCCAACCCCCGGGAGAGATAGCGGCCATCTTATTTCCATCTGCCGCTCGGGGCCCATTTACCATCTTTAGGTGAGGTAAGTGCCGTCCACTGATGATCTTCTCACCTCACGACTCTTCTACAGCCGCCTGGACACTGAATTTCTGATTTGTTTTGCAGTTGTCACCCCAACATCGTGGTCTTTACCACCTAAACCATCAGAAATTCCCATGAAGACTCCTCCAGTGATGAGCAGACGTGAGATCCGGTAAGTCTGACGTCTTCCGCTCGTCTTCATCTTCTCCTTGTGGTGAAGGTTCTGTGAATTTTTTTGCTTATTTGTATTTTTTCCTTTTCTAGGATCCGACTTTGAAAAATATGAAAAAAGTTTTCGGTTTCTTCTGATCCAGGATCGAGCTGTGTAAGGGTGGACTGGCGGCCATATCCACGGGTGAAGAAGGACCCTCCCCCTCTTCATCTCACCGATCATCGCATGTTAAAGGGCCGGGGCCACAGAAAACCGCACAGAAATTCTACCAGATTCTATAATAAACAGATTTATTTTTACCATTTTTAGTGTTTTCATTTCTAGATTGGGGAATTTATCCAGGGAACCTGTGTTCTATGGGGATCCGAAGGTTATAGGTGTAATACTCTGCAGAATATATCACTCTGTATCTGTCAGGAGGTGGAGAGGACAGAGCAATGTTCTGCAGATATCTAGAGAGGTCAGTGGTGCAATAATCTGCAGAATATATCACTCTGTATCTGTCAGTAGAGGACAGAGCAATGTTCTGCAGATCTGTAGAGAGGTCAGTGGTGTAATAATCTGCAGAATATATCACTCTGTATCTGTCAGTAGAGGACAGAGCAATGTTCTGCAGATCTCTAGAGAGGTCAGTGGTGTAATAATCTGCAGAATATATCACTCTGTATCTGTCAGTAGAGGACAGAGCAATGTTCTGCAGATCTGTAGAGAGGTCAGTGGTGTAATAATCTGCAGAATATATCACTCTGTATCTGTCAGTAGAGGACAGAGCAATGTTCTGCAGATCTGTAGAGAGGTCAGTGGTAATAATCTGCAGAATATATCACTCTGTATCTGTCAGTAGAGGACAGAGCAATGTTCTGCAGATCTGTAGAGAGGTCAGTGGTAATAATCTGCAGAATATATCACTCTGTATCTGTCAGTAGAGGACAGAGCAATGTTCTGCAGATCTCTAGACAGGTCAGTGGTGTAATAATCTGCAGAATATATCACTATGTATCTGTCAGGAGGTGGAGAGGACAGAGCAATGTTCTGCAGATCTGTAGAGAGGTCAGTGGTGTAATAATCTGCAGAATATATCACTCTGTATCTGTCATGTGATACAGGAGCAATGTTCTGCAGATCTGTAGACAGGTCAGTGGTGTAATAATCTGCAGAATATATCACTCTGTATCTGTCAGGAGGTGGAGAGGACAGAGCAATGTTCTGCAGATCTGTAGAGAGGTCAGTGGTGTAATAATCTGCAGAATATATCACTATGTATCTGTCAGTAGAGGACAGAGCAATGTTCTGCAGATCTGTAGAGAGGTCAGTGGTGTAATAATCTGCAGAATATATCACTATGTATCTGTCAGTAGAGGACAGAGCAATGTTCTGCAGATCTGTAGAGAGGTCAGTGGTGTAATAATCTGCAGAATATATCACTCTGTATCTGTCAGTAGAGGACAGAGCAATGGTCTGCAGATCTGTAGAGAGGTCAGTGAGTGGTGTAATAATCTGCAGAATATATCACTATGTATCTGTCAGTAGAGGACAGAGCAATGTTCTGCAGATCTGTAGAGAGGTCAGTGGTGTAATAATCTGCAGAATATATCACTATGTATCTGTCAGTAGAGGACAGAGCAATGTTCTGCAGATCTGTAGAGAGGTCAGTGGTGTAATAATCTGCAGAATATATCACTATGTATCTGTCAGGAGGTGGAGAGGACAGAGCAATGTTCTGCAGATCTCTAGAGAGGTCAGTGGTGTAATAATCTGCAGAATATATCACTCTGTATCTGTCAGTAGAGGACAGAGCAATGTTTTGCAGATCTGTAGAGAGGTCAGTGGTGTAATAATCTGCAGAATATATCACTATGTATCTGTCAGTAGAGGACAGAGCAATGTTCTGCAGATATCTAGAGAGGTCAGTGGTGTAATAATCTGCAGAATATATCACCATATATCTGTCATGTGATACAGGAGCAATGTTCTGCAGATCTGTAGAGAGGTCAGTGGTGTAATACTCTGCAGATTATATCACTATATATCTGTCAGGAGGTGGAGAGGACAGAGCAATGTTCTGCAGATCTGTAGAGAGGGTAGTGGTGTAATAATCTGCAGAATATATCACTCTGTATCTGTCAGTAGAGGACAGAGCAATGTTCTGCAGATATCTAGAGAGGTCAGTGGTGTAATAATCTGCAGAATATATCACCATATATCTGTCATGTGATACAGGAGCAATGTTCTGCAGATCTGTAGAGAGGTCAGTGGTGTAATAATCTGCAGAATATATCACTATGTATCTGTCAGTAGAGGACAGAGCAATGTTCTGCAGATCTGTAGAGAGGTCAGTGGTGTAATAATCTGCAGAATATATCACTCTGTATCTGTCAGTAGAGGACAGAGCAATGTTCTGCAGATCTGTAGAGAGGTCAGTGGTGTAATAATCTGCAGAATATATCACTCTGTATCTGTCAGGAGGTGGAGAGGACAGAGCAATGTTCTGCAGATCTGTAGAGAGGTCAGTGGTGTAATAATCTGCAGAATATATCACTCTGTATCTGTCAGTAGAGGACAGAGCAATGTTCTGCAGATCTCTAGAGAGGTCAGTGGTGTAATACTCTGCAGAATATATCACTATATATCTGTCAGGAGGTGGAGAGGACAGAGCAATGTTCTGCAGATCTGTAGACAGGTCAGTGGTGTAATAATCTGCAGAATATATCACTCTGTATCTGTCAGTAGAGGACAGAGCAATGTTCTGCAGATATCTAGAGAGGTCAGTGGTGTAATAATCTGCAGAATATATCACTATGTATGTCAGTAGAGGACAGAGCAATGTTCTGCAGATCTGTAGAGAGGTCAGTGGTGTAATAATCTGCAGAATATATCACTCTGTATCTGTCAGTAGAGGACAAAGCAATGTTCTGCAGATCTGTAGAGAGGTCAGTGGTGTAATAATCTGCAGAATATATCACTCTGTATCTGTCAGGAGGTGGAGAGGACAGAGCAATGTTCTGCAGATCTGTAGAGAGGTCAGTGGTGTAATAATCTGCAGAATATATCACTCTGTATCTGTCAGGAGGTGGAGAGGACAGAGCAATGTTCTGCAGATCTGTAGAGAGGTCAGTGGTGTAATAATCTGCAGAATATATCACTCTGTATCTGTCAGTAGAGGACAGAGCAATGTTCTGCAGATCTCTAGAGAGGTCAGTGGTGTAATACTCTGCAGAATATATCACTATATATCTGTCAGGAGGTGGAGAGGACAGAGCAATGTTCTGCAGATCTGTAGACAGGTCAGTGGTGTAATAATCTGCAGAATATATCACTATGTATCTGTCAGTAGAGGACAGAGCAATGTTCTGCAGATCTGTAGAGAAGTCAGTGGTGTAATAATCTGCAGAATATATCACTCTGTATCTGTCAGGAGGTGGAGAGGACAGAGCAATGTTCTGCAGATATCTAGAGAGGACAGTGGTGTAATAATCTGCAGAATATATCACTATGTATCTGTCAGTAGAGGACAGAGCAATGTTCTGCAGATCTGTAGAGGTCAGTGGTGTAATAATCTGCAGAATATATCACTATGTATCTGTCAGTAGAGGACAGAGCAATGTTCTGCAGATCTGTAGAGAGGTCAGTGGTGTAATAATCTGCAGAATATATCACTCTGTATCTGTCAGTAGAGGACAGAGCAATGTTCTGCAGATATCTAGAGAGGTCAGTGGTGTAATAATCTGCAGAATATATCACCATATATCTGTCATGTGATACAGGAGCAATGTTCTGCAGTTCTGTAGAGAGGTCAGTGGTGTAATACTCTGCAGAATATATCACTCTGTATCTGTCAGTAGAGGACAGAGCAATGTTCTGCAGATCTGTAGAGAGGTCAGTGGTGTAATAATCTGCAGAATATATCACTCTGTATCTGTCAGTAGAGGACAGAGCAATGTTCTGCAGATATCTAGAGAGGTCAGTGGTGTAATAATCTGCAGAATATATCACTCTGTATCTGTCAGGAGGTGGAGAGGACAGAGCAATGTTCTGCAGATCTGTAGAGAGGTCAGTGGTGTAATAATCTGCAGAATATATCACTCTGTATCTGTCAGTAGAGGACAGAGCAATGTTCTGCAGATCTGTAGAGAGGTCAGTGGTGTAATACTCTGCAGAATATATCACTATATATCTGTCAGGAGGTGGAGAGGACAGAGCAATGTTCTGCAGATCTGTAGACAGGTCAGTGGTGTAATAATCTGCAGAATATATCACTATGTATCTGTCAGTAGAGGACAGAGCAATGTTCTGCAGATCTCTAGAGAGGTCAGTGGTGTAATAATCTGCAGAATATATCACTCTGTATCTGTCAGGAGGTGGAGAGGACAGAGCAATGTTCTGCAGATCTGTAGACAGGTCAGTGGTGTAATAATCTGCAGAATATATCACTATGTATCTGTCAGTAGAGGACAGAGCAATGTTCTGCAGATCTCTAGAGAGGTCAGTGGTGTAATAATCTGCAGAATATATCACTCTGTATCTGTCAGGAGGTGGAGAGGACAGAGCAATGTTCTGCAGATCTGTAGACAGGTCAGTGGTGTAATAATCTGCAGAATATATCACTATGTATCTGTCAGTAGAGGACAGAGCAATGTTCTGCAGATCTGTAGAGAGGTCAGTGGTGTAATAATCTGCAGAATATATCACTCTGTATCTGTCAGTAGAGGACAGAGCAATGTTCTGCAGATATCTAGAGAGGTCAGTGGTGTAATAATCTGCAGAATATATCACTCTGTATCTGTCAGTAGAGGACAGAGCAATGTTCTGCAGATCTGTAGAGAGGTCAGTGGTGTAATAATCTGCAGAATATATCACTCTGTATCTGTCAGGAGGTGGAGAGGACAGAGCAATGTTCTGCAGATCTGTAGAGAGGTCAGTGGTAATAATCTGCAGAATATATCACTATGTATCTGTCAGGAGGTGGAGAGGACAGAGCAATGTTCTGCAGATCTGTAGAGAGGTCAGTGGTGTAATAATCTGCAGAATATATCACTCTGTATCTGTCAGTAGAGGACAGAGCAATGTTCTGCAGATCTGTAGAGAGGTCAGTGGTGTAATAATCTGCAGAATATATCACTATGTATCTGTCAGGAGGTGGAGAGGACAGAGCAATGTTCTGCAGATCTGTAGAGAGGTCAGTGGTGTAATAATCTGCAGAATATATCACTCTGTATCTATCAGGAGGTAGAGGAGCAATGTTCTGCAGATCTGTAGAGAGGTCAGTGGTGTAATAATCTGCAGAATATATCACTATGTATCTGTCAGTAGAGGACAGAGCAATGTTCTGCAGATCTGTAGAGAGGTCAGTGGTGTAATAATCTGCAGAATATATCACTCTGTATCTGTCAGTAGAGGACAGAGCAATGTTGTGCAGATCTCTAGACAGGTCAGTGGTGTAATAATCTGCAGAATATATCACTATGTATCTGTCAGGAGGTGGAGAGGACAGAGCAATGTTCTGCAGATCTGTAGAGAGGTCAGTGGTGTAATAATCTGCAGAATATATCACTCTGTATCTGTCATGTGATACAGGAGCAATGTTCTGCAGATCTGTAGACAGGTCAGTGGTGTAATAATCTGCAGAATATATCACTATGTATCTGTCAGTAGAGGACAGAGCAATGTTCTGCAGATCTCTAGGGAGGTCAGTGGTGTAATAATCTGCAGAATATATCACTCTGTATCTGTCAGTAGAGGACAGAGCAATGTTCTGCAGATATCTAGAGAGGTCAGTGGTGTAATAATCTGCAGAATATATCACCATATATCTGTCATGTGATACAGGAGCAATGTTCTGCAGATCTGTAGAGAGGTCAGTGGTGTAATAATCTGCAGAATATATCACTATGTATCTGTCAGTAGAGGACAGAGCAATGTTCTGCAGATCTCTAGAGAGGTCAGTGGTGTAATAATCTGCAGAATATATCACTCTGTATCTGTCAGTAGAGGACAGAGCAATGTTCTGCAGATATCTAGAGAGGTCAGTGGTGTAATAATCTGCAGGATATATCACTCTGTATCTGTCAGGAGGTAGAGGAGCGATGTTCTGCAGATCTGTAGAGAGGTCAGTGGTGTAATAATCTGCAGAATATATCACCATATATCTGTCATGTGATACAGGAGCAATGTTCTGCAGATCTGTAGAGAGGTCAGTGGTGTAATAATCTGCAGAATATATCACTCTGTATCTGTCAGTAGAGGACAGAGCAATGTTCTGCAGATCTGTAGAGAGGTCAGTGGTGTAATAATCTGCAGAATATATCACTCTGTATCTGTCAGGAGGTGAAGAGGACAGAGCAATGTTCTGCAGATCTGTATAGAGATCAGTGGTGTAATAATCTGCAGAATACATCACTATGTATCTGTCAGGAGGTGGAGAGGACAGAGCAATGTTCTGCAGATCTGTAGAGAGGTCAGTGGTGTAATAATCTGCAGAATATATCACTATGTATCTGTCAGTAGAGGACAGAGCAATGTTCTGCAGATCTGTAGAGAGGTCAGTGGTGTAATAATCTGCAGAATATATCACTCTGTATCTGTCAGGAGGTGGAGAGGACAGAGCAATGTTCTGCAGCTCTGTAGAGAGGGTAGTGGTGTAATAATCTGCAGAATATATCACTCTGTATCTGTCAGTAGAGGACAGAGCAATGTTCTGCAGATATCTAGAGAGGTCAGTGGTGTAATAATCTGCAGAATATATCACCATATATCTGTCATGTGATACAGGAGCAATGTTCTGCAGATCTGTAGAGAGGTCAGTGGTGTAATAATCTGCAGAATATATCACTATGTATCTGTCAGTAGAGGACAGAGCAATGTTCTGCAGATCTCTAGAGAGGTCAGTGGTGTAATAATCTGCAGAATATATCACTCTGTATCTGTCAGTAGAGGACAGAGCAATGTTCTGCAGATATCTAGAGAGGTCAGTGGTGTAATAATCTGCAGAATATATCACTCTGTATCTGTCAGGAGGTGGAGAGGACAGAGCAATGTTCTGCAGATCTGTAGAGAGGTCAGTGGTGTAATAATCTGCAGAATATATCACTCTGTATCTGTCAGTAGAGGACAGAGCAATGTTCTGCAGATCTGTAGAGAGGTCAGTGGTGTAATACTCTGCAGAATATATCACTATATATCTGTCAGGAGGTGGAGAGGACAGAGCAATGTTCTGCAGATCTGTAGACAGGTCAGTGGTGTAATAATCTGCAGAATATATCACTATGTATCTGTCAGTAGAGGACAGAGCAATGTTCTGCAGATCTCTAGGGAGGTCAGTGGTGTAATAATCTGCAGAATATATCACTATGTATCTGTCAGTAGAGGACAGAGCAATGTTCTGCAGATATCTAGAGAGGTCAGTGGTGTAATAATCTGCAGAATATATCACTATGTATCTGTCAGTAGAGGACAGAGCAATGTTCTGCAGATCTGTAGAGAGGTCAGTGGTGTAATAATCTGCAGAATATATCAATCTGTATCTGTCAGGAGGTGGAGAGGACAGAGCAATGTTCTGCAGATCTGTAGAGAGGTCAGTGGTAATAATCTGCAGAATATATCACTCTGTATCTGTCAGTAGAGGACAGAGCAATGTTCTGCAGATCTCTAGACAGGTCAGTGGTGTAATAATCTGCAGAATATATCACTATGTATCTGTCAGGAGGTGGAGAGGACAGAGCAATGTTCTGCAGATCTGTAGAGAGGTCAGTGGTGTAATAATCTGCAGAATATATCACTATGTATCTGTCAGTAGAGGACAGAGCAATGTTCTGCAGATCTGTAGAGAGGTCAGTGGTGTAATAATCTGCAGAATATATCACTCTGTATCTGTCAGGAGGTGGAGAGGACAGAGCAATGTTCTGCAGATCTGTAGAGAGGTCAGTGGTAATAATCTGCAGAATATATCACTATGTATCTGTCAGGAGGTGGAGAGGACAGAGCAATGTTCTGCAGATCTGTAGAGAGGTCAGTGGTGTAATAATCTGCAGAATATATCACTCTGTATCTGTCAGTAGAGGACAGAGCAATGTTCTGCAGATCTGTAGAGAGGTCAGTGGTGTAATAATCTGCAGAATATATCACTATGTATCTGTCAGGAGGTGGAGAGGACAGAGCAATGTTCTGCAGATCTGTAGAGAGGTCAGTGGTGTAATAATCTGCAGAATATATCACTCTGTATCTATCAGGAGGTAGAGGAGCAATGTTCTGCAGATCTGTAGAGAGGTCAGTGGTGTAATAATCTGCAGAATATATCACTCTGTATCTGTCAGTAGAGGACAGAGCAATGTTCTGCAGATCTCTAGAGAGGTCAGTGGTGTAATAATCTGCAGAATATATCACTCTGTATCTGTCAGTAGAGGACAGAGCAATGTTCTGCAGATCTGTAGAGAGGTCAGTGGTGTAATAATCTGCAGAATATATCACTCTGTATCTGTCAGTAGAGGACAGAGCAATGTTCTGCAGATCTGTAGAGAGGTCAGTGGTAATAATCTGCAGAATATATCACTCTGTATCTGTCAGTAGAGGACAGAGCAATGTTCTGCAGATCTGTAGAGAGGTCAGTGGTAATAATCTGCAGAATATATCACTCTGTATCTGTCAGTAGAGGACAGAGCAATGTTCTGCAGATCTCTAGACAGGTCAGTGGTGTAATAATCTGCAGAATATATCACTATGTATCTGTCAGGAGGTGGAGAGGACAGAGCAATGTTCTGCAGATCTGTAGAGAGGTCAGTGGTGTAATAATCTGCAGAATATATCACTCTGTATCTGTCATGTGATACAGGAGCAATGTTCTGCAGATCTGTAGACAGGTCAGTGGTGTAATAATCTGCAGAATATATCACTCTGTATCTGTCAGGAGGTGGAGAGGACAGAGCAATGTTCTGCAGATCTGTAGAGAGGTCAGTGGTGTAATAATCTGCAGAATATATCACTATGTATCTGTCAGTAGAGGACAGAGCAATGTTCTGCAGATCTGTAGAGAGGTCAGTGGTGTAATAATCTGCAGAATATATCACTATGTATCTGTCAGTAGAGGACAGAGCAATGTTCTGCAGATCTGTAGAGAGGTCAGTGGTGTAATAATCTGCAGAATATATCACTCTGTATCTGTCAGTAGAGGACAGAGCAATGGTCTGCAGATCTGTAGAGAGGTCAGTGAGTGGTGTAATAATCTGCAGAATATATCACTATGTATCTGTCAGTAGAGGACAGAGCAATGTTCTGCAGATCTGTAGAGAGGTCAGTGGTGTAATAATCTGCAGAATATATCACTATGTATCTGTCAGTAGAGGACAGAGCAATGTTCTGCAGATCTGTAGAGAGGTCAGTGGTGTAATAATCTGCAGAATATATCACTATGTATCTGTCAGGAGGTGGAGAGGACAGAGCAATGTTCTGCAGATCTCTAGAGAGGTCAGTGGTGTAATAATCTGCAGAATATATCACTCTGTATCTGTCAGTAGAGGACAGAGCAATGTTTTGCAGATCTGTAGAGAGGTCAGTGGTGTAATAATCTGCAGAATATATCACTATGTATCTGTCAGTAGAGGACAGAGCAATGTTCTGCAGATATCTAGAGAGGTCAGTGGTGTAATAATCTGCAGAATATATCACCATATATCTGTCATGTGATACAGGAGCAATGTTCTGCAGATCTGTAGAGAGGTCAGTGGTGTAATACTCTGCAGATTATATCACTATATATCTGTCAGGAGGTGGAGAGGACAGAGCAATGTTCTGCAGATCTGTAGAGAGGGTAGTGGTGTAATAATCTGCAGAATATATCACTCTGTATCTGTCAGTAGAGGACAGAGCAATGTTCTGCAGATATCTAGAGAGGTCAGTGGTGTAATAATCTGCAGAATATATCACCATATATCTGTCATGTGATACAGGAGCAATGTTCTGCAGATCTGTAGAGAGGTCAGTGGTGTAATAATCTGCAGAATATATCACTATGTATCTGTCAGTAGAGGACAGAGCAATGTTCTGCAGATCTGTAGAGAGGTCAGTGGTGTAATAATCTGCAGAATATATCACTCTGTATCTGTCAGTAGAGGACAGAGCAATGTTCTGCAGATCTGTAGAGAGGTCAGTGGTGTAATAATCTGCAGAATATATCACTCTGTATCTGTCAGGAGGTGGAGAGGACAGAGCAATGTTCTGCAGATCTGTAGAGAGGTCAGTGGTGTAATAATCTGCAGAATATATCACTCTGTATCTGTCAGTAGAGGACAGAGCAATGTTCTGCAGATCTCTAGAGAGGTCAGTGGTGTAATACTCTGCAGAATATATCACTATATATCTGTCAGGAGGTGGAGAGGACAGAGCAATGTTCTGCAGATCTGTAGACAGGTCAGTGGTGTAATAATCTGCAGAATATATCACTCTGTATCTGTCAGTAGAGGACAGAGCAATGTTCTGCAGATATCTAGAGAGGTCAGTGGTGTAATAATCTGCAGAATATATCACTATGTATGTCAGTAGAGGACAGAGCAATGTTCTGCAGATCTGTAGAGAGGTCAGTGGTGTAATAATCTGCAGAATATATCACTCTGTATCTGTCAGTAGAGGACAAAGCAATGTTCTGCAGATCTGTAGAGAGGTCAGTGGTGTAATAATCTGCAGAATATATCACTCTGTATCTGTCAGGAGGTGGAGAGGACAGAGCAATGTTCTGCAGATCTGTAGAGAGGTCAGTGGTGTAATAATCTGCAGAATATATCACTCTGTATCTGTCAGGAGGTGGAGAGGACAGAGCAATGTTCTGCAGATCTGTAGAGAGGTCAGTGGTGTAATAATCTGCAGAATATATCACTCTGTATCTGTCAGTAGAGGACAGAGCAATGTTCTGCAGATCTCTAGAGAGGTCAGTGGTGTAATACTCTGCAGAATATATCACTATATATCTGTCAGGAGGTGGAGAGGACAGAGCAATGTTCTGCAGATCTGTAGACAGGTCAGTGGTGTAATAATCTGCAGAATATATCACTATGTATCTGTCAGTAGAGGACAGAGCAATGTTCTGCAGATCTGTAGAGAAGTCAGTGGTGTAATAATCTGCAGAATATATCACTCTGTATCTGTCAGGAGGTGGAGAGGACAGAGCAATGTTCTGCAGATATCTAGAGAGGACAGTGGTGTAATAATCTGCAGAATATATCACTATGTATCTGTCAGTAGAGGACAGAGCAATGTTCTGCAGATCTGTAGAGGTCAGTGGTGTAATAATCTGCAGAATATATCACTATGTATCTGTCAGTAGAGGACAGAGCAATGTTCTGCAGATCTGTAGAGAGGTCAGTGGTGTAATAATCTGCAGAATATATCACTCTGTATCTGTCAGTAGAGGACAGAGCAATGTTCTGCAGATATCTAGAGAGGTCAGTGGTGTAATAATCTGCAGAATATATCACCATATATCTGTCATGTGATACAGGAGCAATGTTCTGCAGTTCTGTAGAGAGGTCAGTGGTGTAATACTCTGCAGAATATATCACTCTGTATCTGTCAGTAGAGGACAGAGCAATGTTCTGCAGATCTGTAGAGAGGTCAGTGGTGTAATAATCTGCAGAATATATCACTCTGTATCTGTCAGTAGAGGACAGAGCAATGTTCTGCAGATATCTAGAGAGGTCAGTGGTGTAATAATCTGCAGAATATATCACTCTGTATCTGTCAGGAGGTGGAGAGGACAGAGCAATGTTCTGCAGATCTGTAGAGAGGTCAGTGGTGTAATAATCTGCAGAATATATCACTCTGTATCTGTCAGTAGAGGACAGAGCAATGTTCTGCAGATCTGTAGAGAGGTCAGTGGTGTAATACTCTGCAGAATATATCACTATATATCTGTCAGGAGGTGGAGAGGACAGAGCAATGTTCTGCAGATCTGTAGACAGGTCAGTGGTGTAATAATCTGCAGAATATATCACTATGTATCTGTCAGTAGAGGACAGAGCAATGTTCTGCAGATCTCTAGAGAGGTCAGTGGTGTAATAATCTGCAGAATATATCACTCTGTATCTGTCAGGAGGTGGAGAGGACAGAGCAATGTTCTGCAGATCTGTAGACAGGTCAGTGGTGTAATAATCTGCAGAATATATCACTATGTATCTGTCAGTAGAGGACAGAGCAATGTTCTGCAGATCTCTAGAGAGGTCAGTGGTGTAATAATCTGCAGAATATATCACTCTGTATCTGTCAGGAGGTGGAGAGGACAGAGCAATGTTCTGCAGATCTGTAGACAGGTCAGTGGTGTAATAATCTGCAGAATATATCACTATGTATCTGTCAGTAGAGGACAGAGCAATGTTCTGCAGATCTGTAGAGAGGTCAGTGGTGTAATAATCTGCAGAATATATCACTCTGTATCTGTCAGTAGAGGACAGAGCAATGTTCTGCAGATATCTAGAGAGGTCAGTGGTGTAATAATCTGCAGAATATATCACTCTGTATCTGTCAGTAGAGGACAGAGCAATGTTCTGCAGATCTGTAGAGAGGTCAGTGGTGTAATAATCTGCAGAATATATCACTCTGTATCTGTCAGGAGGTGGAGAGGACAGAGCAATGTTCTGCAGATCTGTAGAGAGGTCAGTGGTAATAATCTGCAGAATATATCACTATGTATCTGTCAGGAGGTGGAGAGGACAGAGCAATGTTCTGCAGATCTGTAGAGAGGTCAGTGGTGTAATAATCTGCAGAATATATCACTCTGTATCTGTCAGTAGAGGACAGAGCAATGTTCTGCAGATCTGTAGAGAGGTCAGTGGTGTAATAATCTGCAGAATATATCACTATGTATCTGTCAGGAGGTGGAGAGGACAGAGCAATGTTCTGCAGATCTGTAGAGAGGTCAGTGGTGTAATAATCTGCAGAATATATCACTCTGTATCTATCAGGAGGTAGAGGAGCAATGTTCTGCAGATCTGTAGAGAGGTCAGTGGTGTAATAATCTGCAGAATATATCACTATGTATCTGTCAGTAGAGGACAGAGCAATGTTCTGCAGATCTGTAGAGAGGTCAGTGGTGTAATAATCTGCAGAATATATCACTCTGTATCTGTCAGTAGAGGACAGAGCAATGTTGTGCAGATCTCTAGACAGGTCAGTGGTGTAATAATCTGCAGAATATATCACTATGTATCTGTCAGGAGGTGGAGAGGACAGAGCAATGTTCTGCAGATCTGTAGAGAGGTCAGTGGTGTAATAATCTGCAGAATATATCACTCTGTATCTGTCATGTGATACAGGAGCAATGTTCTGCAGATCTGTAGACAGGTCAGTGGTGTAATAATCTGCAGAATATATCACTATGTATCTGTCAGTAGAGGACAGAGCAATGTTCTGCAGATCTCTAGGGAGGTCAGTGGTGTAATAATCTGCAGAATATATCACTCTGTATCTGTCAGTAGAGGACAGAGCAATGTTCTGCAGATATCTAGAGAGGTCAGTGGTGTAATAATCTGCAGAATATATCACCATATATCTGTCATGTGATACAGGAGCAATGTTCTGCAGATCTGTAGAGAGGTCAGTGGTGTAATAATCTGCAGAATATATCACTATGTATCTGTCAGTAGAGGACAGAGCAATGTTCTGCAGATCTCTAGAGAGGTCAGTGGTGTAATAATCTGCAGAATATATCACTCTGTATCTGTCAGTAGAGGACAGAGCAATGTTCTGCAGATATCTAGAGAGGTCAGTGGTGTAATAATCTGCAGGATATATCACTCTGTATCTGTCAGGAGGTAGAGGAGCGATGTTCTGCAGATCTGTAGAGAGGTCAGTGGTGTAATAATCTGCAGAATATATCACCATATATCTGTCATGTGATACAGGAGCAATGTTCTGCAGATCTGTAGAGAGGTCAGTGGTGTAATAATCTGCAGAATATATCACTCTGTATCTGTCAGTAGAGGACAGAGCAATGTTCTGCAGATCTGTAGAGAGGTCAGTGGTGTAATAATCTGCAGAATATATCACTCTGTATCTGTCAGGAGGTGAAGAGGACAGAGCAATGTTCTGCAGATCTGTATAGAGATCAGTGGTGTAATAATCTGCAGAATACATCACTATGTATCTGTCAGGAGGTGGAGAGGACAGAGCAATGTTCTGCAGATCTGTAGAGAGGTCAGTGGTGTAATAATCTGCAGAATATATCACTATGTATCTGTCAGTAGAGGACAGAGCAATGTTCTGCAGATCTGTAGAGAGGTCAGTGGTGTAATAATCTGCAGAATATATCACTCTGTATCTGTCAGGAGGTGGAGAGGACAGAGCAATGTTCTGCAGCTCTGTAGAGAGGGTAGTGGTGTAATAATCTGCAGAATATATCACTCTGTATCTGTCAGTAGAGGACAGAGCAATGTTCTGCAGATATCTAGAGAGGTCAGTGGTGTAATAATCTGCAGAATATATCACCATATATCTGTCATGTGATACAGGAGCAATGTTCTGCAGATCTGTAGAGAGGTCAGTGGTGTAATAATCTGCAGAATATATCACTATGTATCTGTCAGTAGAGGACAGAGCAATGTTCTGCAGATCTCTAGAGAGGTCAGTGGTGTAATAATCTGCAGAATATATCACTCTGTATCTGTCAGTAGAGGACAGAGCAATGTTCTGCAGATATCTAGAGAGGTCAGTGGTGTAATAATCTGCAGAATATATCACTCTGTATCTGTCAGGAGGTGGAGAGGACAGAGCAATGTTCTGCAGATCTGTAGAGAGGTCAGTGGTGTAATAATCTGCAGAATATATCACTCTGTATCTGTCAGTAGAGGACAGAGCAATGTTCTGCAGATCTGTAGAGAGGTCAGTGGTGTAATACTCTGCAGAATATATCACTATATATCTGTCAGGAGGTGGAGAGGACAGAGCAATGTTCTGCAGATCTGTAGACAGGTCAGTGGTGTAATAATCTGCAGAATATATCACTATGTATCTGTCAGTAGAGGACAGAGCAATGTTCTGCAGATCTCTAGGGAGGTCAGTGGTGTAATAATCTGCAGAATATATCACTATGTATCTGTCAGTAGAGGACAGAGCAATGTTCTGCAGATATCTAGAGAGGTCAGTGGTGTAATAATCTGCAGAATATATCACTATGTATCTGTCAGTAGAGGACAGAGCAATGTTCTGCAGATCTGTAGAGAGGTCAGTGGTGTAATAATCTGCAGAATATATCAATCTGTATCTGTCAGGAGGTGGAGAGGACAGAGCAATGTTCTGCAGATCTGTAGAGAGGTCAGTGGTAATAATCTGCAGAATATATCACTCTGTATCTGTCAGTAGAGGACAGAGCAATGTTCTGCAGATCTCTAGACAGGTCAGTGGTGTAATAATCTGCAGAATATATCACTATGTATCTGTCAGGAGGTGGAGAGGACAGAGCAATGTTCTGCAGATCTGTAGAGAGGTCAGTGGTGTAATAATCTGCAGAATATATCACTATGTATCTGTCAGTAGAGGACAGAGCAATGTTCTGCAGATCTGTAGAGAGGTCAGTGGTGTAATAATCTGCAGAATATATCACTCTGTATCTGTCAGGAGGTGGAGAGGACAGAGCAATGTTCTGCAGATCTGTAGAGAGGTCAGTGGTAATAATCTGCAGAATATATCACTATGTATCTGTCAGGAGGTGGAGAGGACAGAGCAATGTTCTGCAGATCTGTAGAGAGGTCAGTGGTGTAATAATCTGCAGAATATATCACTCTGTATCTGTCAGTAGAGGACAGAGCAATGTTCTGCAGATCTGTAGAGAGGTCAGTGGTGTAATAATCTGCAGAATATATCACTATGTATCTGTCAGGAGGTGGAGAGGACAGAGCAATGTTCTGCAGATCTGTAGAGAGGTCAGTGGTGTAATAATCTGCAGAATATATCACTCTGTATCTATCAGGAGGTAGAGGAGCAATGTTCTGCAGATCTGTAGAGAGGTCAGTGGTGTAATAATCTGCAGAATATATCACTATGTATCTGTCAGTAGAGGACAGAGCAATGTTCTGCAGATCTGTAGAGAGGTCAGTGGTGTAATAATCTGCAGAATATATCACTCTGTATCTGTCAGTAGAGGACAGAGCAATGTTGTGCAGATCTCTAGACAGGTCAGTGGTGTAATAATCTGCAGAATATATCACTATGTATCTGTCAGGAGGTGGAGAGGACAGAGCAATGTTCTGCAGATCTGTAGAGAGGTCAGTGGTGTAATAATCTGCAGAATATATCACTCTGTATCTGTCATGTGATACAGGAGCAATGTTCTGCAGATCTGTAGACAGGTCAGTGGTGTAATAATCTGCAGAATATATCACTATGTATCTGTCAGTAGAGGACAGAGCAATGTTCTGCAGATCTCTAGGGAGGTCAGTGGTGTAATAATCTGCAGAATATATCACTCTGTATCTGTCAGTAGAGGACAGAGCAATGTTCTGCAGATATCTAGAGAGGTCAGTGGTGTAATAATCTGCAGAATATATCACCATATATCTGTCATGTGATACAGGAGCAATGTTCTGCAGATCTGTAGAGAGGTCAGTGGTGTAATAATCTGCAGAATATATCACTATGTATCTGTCAGTAGAGGACAGAGCAATGTTCTGCAGATCTCTAGAGAGGTCAGTGGTGTAATAATCTGCAGAATATATCACTCTGTATCTGTCAGTAGAGGACAGAGCAATGTTCTGCAGATATCTAGAGAGGTCAGTGGTGTAATAATCTGCAGGATATATCACTCTGTATCTGTCAGGAGGTAGAGGAGCGATGTTCTGCAGATCTGTAGAGAGGTCAGTGGTGTAATAATCTGCAGAATATATCACCATATATCTGTCATGTGATACAGGAGCAATGTTCTGCAGATCTGTAGAGAGGTCAGTGGTGTAATAATCTGCAGAATATATCACTCTGTATCTGTCAGTAGAGGACAGAGCAATGTTCTGCAGATCTGTAGAGAGGTCAGTGGTGTAATAATCTGCAGAATATATCACTCTGTATCTGTCAGGAGGTGAAGAGGACAGAGCAATGTTCTGCAGATCTGTATAGAGGTCAGTGGTGTAATAATCTGCAGAATACATCACTATGTATCTGTCAGGAGGTGGAGAGGACAGAGCAATGTTCTGCAGATCTGTAGAGAGGTCAGTGGTGTAATAATCTGCAGAATATATCACTATGTATCTGTCAGTAGAGGACAGAGCAATGTTCTGCAGATCTGTAGAGAGGTCAGTGGTGTAATAATCTGCAGAATATATCACTCTGTATCTGTCAGGAGGTGGAGAGGACAGAGCAATGTTCTGCAGCTCTGTAGAGAGGGTAGTGGTGTAATAATCTGCAGAATATATCACTCTGTATCTGTCAGTAGAGGACAGAGCAATGTTCTGCAGATATCTAGAGAGGTCAGTGGTGTAATAATCTGCAGAATATATCACCATATATCTGTCATGTGATACAGGAGCAATGTTCTGCAGATCTGTAGAGAGGTCAGTGGTGTAATAATCTGCAGAATATATCACTATGTATCTGTCAGTAGAGGACAGAGCAATGTTCTGCAGATCTCTAGAGAGGTCAGTGGTGTAATAATCTGCAGAATATATCACTCTGTATCTGTCAGTAGAGGACAGAGCAATGTTCTGCAGATATCTAGAGAGGTCAGTGGTGTAATAATCTGCAGAATATATCACTCTGTATCTGTCAGGAGGTGGAGAGGACAGAGCAATGTTCTGCAGATCTGTAGAGAGGTCAGTGGTGTAATAATCTGCAGAATATATCACTCTGTATCTGTCAGTAGAGGACAGAGCAATGTTCTGCAGATCTGTAGAGAGGTCAGTGGTGTAATACTCTGCAGAATATATCACTATATATCTGTCAGGAGGTGGAGAGGACAGAGCAATGTTCTGCAGATCTGTAGACAGGTCAGTGGTGTAATAATCTGCAGAATATATCACTATGTATCTGTCAGTAGAGGACAGAGCAATGTTCTGCAGATCTCTAGGGAGGTCAGTGGTGTAATAATCTGCAGAATATATCACTATGTATCTGTCAGTAGAGGACAGAGCAATGTTCTGCAGATATCTAGAGAGGTCAGTGGTGTAATAATCTGCAGAATATATCACTATGTATCTGTCAGTAGAGGACAGAGCAATGTTCTGCAGATCTGTAGAGAGGTCAGTGGTGTAATAATCTGCAGAATATATCAATCTGTATCTGTCAGGAGGTGGAGAGGACAGAGCAATGTTCTGCAGATCTGTAGAGAGGTCAGTGGTAATAATCTGCAGAATATATCACTCTGTATCTGTCAGTAGAGGACAGAGCAATGTTCTGCAGATCTCTAGACAGGTCAGTGGTGTAATAATCTGCAGAATATATCACTATGTATCTGTCAGGAGGTGGAGAGGACAGAGCAATGTTCTGCAGATCTGTAGAGAGGTCAGTGGTGTAATAATCTGCAGAATATATCACTATGTATCTGTCAGTAGAGGACAGAGCAATGTTCTGCAGATCTGTAGAGAGGTCAGTGGTGTAATAATCTGCAGAATATATCACTCTGTATCTGTCAGTAGAGGACAGAGCAATGTTCTGCAGATCTGTAGAGAGGTCAGTAGTGTAATAATCTGCAGAATATATCACTATGTATCTGTCAGTAGAGGACAGAGCAATGTTCTGCAGATCTGTAGAGAGGACAGTGTTGTAATAATCTGCAGAATATATCACTATGTATCTGTCAGTAGAGGACAGAGCAATGTTCTGCAGATCTGTAGAGAGGTCAGTGGTGTAATAATCTGCAGAATATATCACTATGTATCTCTCAGGAGGTGTAGAGGACAGAGCAATGTTCTGCAGATCTGTAGAGAGGTCAGTGGTGTAATAATCTGCAGAATATATCACTCTGTATCTGTCAGGAGGTGGAGAGGACAGAGCAATGTTCTGCAGATCTGTAGAGAGGTCAGTGGTGTAATAATCTGCAGAATATATCACTGATGTACATATATCCTGATGTACTCCTCACAGATTACATATACCCTGATGTACTCCTCACATATTACATATACCCTGATGTACTCCTCACATATTACATTTACCCTGATGTACGCCGCACAGATTACATATACCCTGATGTACTCCTCACAGCTTACATATACCCTGATGTACTCCTCACATATTACATATACCCTGATGTACTCCTCACATATTACATTTACCCTGATGTACGCCGCACAGATTACATATACCCTGATGTACTCCTCACAGATTACATATACCCTGATGTACTCCTCACAGATTACATATACCCTGATGTACTCCTCACATATTACATATACCCTGATGTACTCCTCACAGATTACATATATCCTGATGTACTCCTCACATATTACATATACCCTGATGTACTCCTCACAGATTACATATACCCTGATGTACTCCTCACATCTTACATATACCCTGATGTACTCCTCACAGATTACATATACCCTGATGTTCTCCGCACAGATTACATATACCCTGATGTACTCCTCACATATTACATATATCCTGATGTACTCCTCACATATTACATATACCCTGATGTACTCCACACAGATTACATATACCCTGATGTACTCCTCACAGATTACATATACCCTGATGTACTCCTCACATATTACATATACCCTGATGTACTCCTCACATATTACATATACCCTGATGTACTCCTCACATATTACATATATCCTGATGTACTCCTCACAGATTACATATAACCTGATGTACTCCTCACATATTACATATATCCTGATGTACTCCTCACATATTACATATATCCTGATGTACTCCTCACATATTACATATACCCTGATGTACTCCTCACAGATTACATATACCCTGATGTACTCCTCACAGATTACATATACCCTGATGTACTCCTCACAGATTACATATACCCTGATGTACTCCTCACAGACTACATATACCCTGATGTACTCCTCACATATTACATATAACCTTATGTACTCCTCACATATTACATATACCCTGATGTACTCCTCACATATTACATATACCCTGATGTACTCCTCACAGATTACATATACCCTGATGTACTCCTCACATATTACATATATCCTGATGTACTCCTCACATATTACATATACCCTGATGTACTCCTCACAGATTACATATACCCTGATGTACTCCTCACATATTACATATACCCTGATGTACCCCGCACAGATTACATATACCCTGATGTACTCCTCACATATTACATATACCCTGATGTACTCCTCACAGATTACATATAACCTGATGTACTCCTCACAGATTACATATACCCTGATGTACTCCTCACATATTACATATACCCTGATGTACTCCTCACAGATTACATATAACCTGATGTACTCCTCACATATTACATATACCCTGATGTACTCCTCACAGATTACATATACCCTGATGTACTCCGCCCAACTTACATATACCCTGATGTACTCCTCACAGATTACATATACCCTAATGTACTCCTCACATCTTACATATACCCTGATGTACTCCTCACAGATTACATATACCCTGATGTTCTCCGCACAGATTACATATACCCTGATGTACTCCTCACATATTACATATATCCTGATGTACTCCTCACATATTACATATACCCTGATGTACTCCTCACATCTTACATATACCCTGATGTACTCCTCACAGATTACATATACCCTGATGTACTCCTCACAGATTACATATACCCTGATGTACGCCTCACAGATTACATATACCCTGATGTACTCCTCACATATTACATATATCCTGATGTACTCCTCACATATTACATATACCCTGATGTACTCCTTACAGATTACATATACCCTGATGTACTCCTCACGTATTACATATACCCTGATGTACTCCTCACAGCTTGCATATACCCTGATGTACTCCTCACATATTACATATACCCTGATGTACTCCTCACATATTACATATACCCTGATGTACTCCTCACATATTACATATACCCTGATGTACTCCTCACATATTACATATACCCTGATGTACCCCGCACAGATTACATATACCCTGATGTACTCCTCACATATTACATATACCCTGATGTACTCCTCACAGATTACATATAACCTGATGTACTCCTCACATATTACATATACCCTGATGTACTCCTCACAGATTACATATACCCTGATGTACTCCTCACATATTACATTTACCGTGATGTACGCCGCACAGATTACATATACCCTGATGTACTCCTCACAGATTACATATACCCTGATGTACTCCTCACAGATTACATATACCCTGATGTACTCCTTACATATTACATATACCCTGATGTACTCCTCACAGATTACATATACCCTGATGTACTCCTCACATCTTACATATACCCTGATGTACTCCTCACATATTACATATACCCTGATGTACTCCTCACATCTTACATATACCCTGATGTACTCCTCACATATTACATATACCCTGATGTACTCCGCACATATTACATATACCCTGATGTACTCCTCACAGATTACATATACCCTGATGTTCTCCGCACATATTACATTTACCCTGATGTACGCCGCACAGATTACATATACCCTGATGTACTCCTCACAGCTTACATATACCCTGATGTACTCCTCACATATTACATATACCCTGATGTACTCCTCACATATTACATTTACCCTGATGTACGCCGCACAGATTACATATACCCTGATGTACTCCTCACAGATTACATATACCCTGATGTACTCCTCACAGATTACATATACCCTGATGTACTCCTCACATATTACATATACCCTGATGTACTCCTCACAGATTACATATATCCTGATGTACTCCTCACATATTACATATACCCTGATGTACTCCTCACAGATTACATATACCCTGATGTACTCCTCACATCTTACATATACCCTGATGTACTCCTCACAGATTACATATACCCTGATGTTCTCCGCACAGATTACATATACCCTGATGTACTCCTCACATATTACATATATCCTGATGTACTCCTCACATATTACATATACCCTGATGTACTCCACACAGATTACATATATCCTGATGTACTCCTCACAGATTACATATACCCTGATGTACTCCTCACATATTACATATACCCTGATGTACTCCTCACATATTACATATACCCTGATGTACTCCTCACATATTACATATATCCTGATGTACTCCTCACAGATTACATATAACCTGATGTACTCCTCACATATTACATATATCCTGATGTACTCCTCACATATTACATATATCCTGATGTACTCCTCACATATTACATATACCCTGATGTACTCCTCACAGATTACATATACCCTGATGTACTCCTCACAGATTACATATACCCTGATGTACTCCTCACAGATTACATATACCCTGATGTACTCCTCACAGACTACATATACCCTGATGTACTCCTCACATATTACATATAACCTTATGTACTCCTCACATATTACATATACCCTGATGTACTCCTCACATATTACATATACCCTGATGTACTCCTCACAGATTACATATACCCTGATGTACTCCTCACAGATTACATATATCCTGATGTACTCCTCACATATTACATATACCCTGATGTACTCCTCACAGATTACATATACCCTGATGTACTCCTCACATATTACATATACCCTGATGTACCCCGCACAGATTACATATACCCTGATGTACTCCTCACATATTACATATACCCTGATGTACTCCTCACAGATTACATATAACCTGATGTACTCCTCACAGATTACATATACCCTGATGTACTCCTCACATATTACATATACCCTGATGTACTCCTCACAGATTACATATAACCTGATGTACTCCTCACATATTACATATACCCTGATGTACTCCTCACAGATTACATATACCCTGATGTACTCCGCCCAACTTACATATACCCTGATGTACTCCTCACAGATTACATATACCCTAATGTACTCCTCACATCTTACATATACCCTGATGTACTCCTCACAGATTACATATACCCTGATGTTCTCCGCACAGATTACATATACCCTGATGTACTCCTCACATATTACATATATCCTGATGTACTCCTCACATATTACATATACCCTGATGTACTCCTCACATCTTACATATACCCTGATGTACTCCTCACAGATTACATATACCCTGATGTACTCCTCACAGATTACATATACCCTGATGTACGCCTCACAGATTACATATACCCTGATGTACTCCTCACATATTACATATATCCTGATGTACTCCTCACATATTACATATACCCTGATGTACTCCTTACAGATTACATATACCCTGATGTACTCCTCACATATTACATATACCCTGATGTACTCCTCACAGCTTGCATATACCCTGATGTACTCCTCACATATTACATATACCCTGATGTACTCCTCACATATTACATATACCCTGATGTACTCCTCACATATTACATATACCCTGATGTACTCCTCACATATTACATATACCCTGATGTACCCCGCACAGATTACATATACCCTGATGTACTCCTCACATATTACATATACCCTGATGTACTCCTCACAGATTACATATAACCTGATTTACTCCTCACATATTACATATACCCTGATGTACTCCTCACAGATTACATATACCCTGATGTACTCCGCCCAACTTACATATACCCTGATGTACTCCTCACAGATTACATATACCCTAATGTACTCCTCACATCTTACATATACCCTGATGTACTCCTCACAGATTACATATACCCTGATGTACTCCTCACATATTACATATACCCTGATGTACTCCTCACAGATTACATATAACCTGATGTACTCCTCACAGATTACATATACCCTGATGTACTCCTCACATATTACATATACCCTGATGTACTCCTCACAGATTACATATAACCTGATGTACTCCTCACATATTACATATACCCTGATGTACTCCTCACAGATTACATATACCCTGATGTACTCCGCCCAACTTACATATACCCTGATGTACTCCTCACAGATTACATATACCCTAATGTACTCCTCACATCTTACATATACCCTGATGTACTCCTCACAGATTACATATACCCTGATGTTCTCCGCACAGATTACATATACCCTGATGTACTCCTCACATATTACATATATCCTGATGTACTCCTCACATATTACATATACCCTGATGTACTCCTCACATCTTACATATACCCTGATGTACTCCTCACAGATTACATATACCCTGATGTACTCCTCACAGACTACATATACCCTGATGTACTCCTCACATATTACATATAACCTTATGTACTCCTCACATATTACATATACCCTGATGTACTCCTCACATATTACATATACCCTGATGTACTCCTCACAGATTACATATACCCTGATGTACTCCTCACATATTACATATATCCTGATGTACTCCTCACATATTACATATACCCTGATGTACTCCTCACAGATTACATATACCCTGATGTACTCCTCACATATTACATATACCCTGATGTACCCCGCACAGATTACATATACCCTGATGTACTCCTCACATATTACATATACCCTGATGTACTCCTCACAGATTACATATAACCTGATGTACTCCTCACAGATTACATATACCCTGATGTACTCCTCACATATTACATATACCCTGATGTACTCCTCACAGATTACATATAACCTGATGTACTCCTCACATATTACATATACCCTGATGTACTCCTCACAGATTACATATACCCTGATGTACTCCGCCCAACTTACATATACCCTGATGTACTCCTCACAGATTACATATACCCTAATGTACTCCTCACATCTTACATATACCCTGATGTACTCCTCACAGATTACATATACCCTGATGTTCTCCGCACAGATTACATATACCCTGATGTACTCCTCACATATTACATATACCCTGATGTACTCCTCACATATTACATATATCCTGATGTACTCCTCACATATTACATATACCCTGATGTACTCCTCACATCTTACATATACCCTGATGTACTCCTCACAGATTACATATACCCTGATGTACTCCTCACAGATTACATATACCCTGATGTACGCCTCACAGATTACATATACCCTGATGTACTCCTCACATATTACATATATCCTGATGTACTCCTCACATATTACATATACCCTGATGTACTCCTTACAGATTACATATACCCTGATGTACTCCTCACATATTACATATACCCTGATGTACTCCTCACAGCTTGCATATACCCTGATGTACTCCTCACATATTACATATACCCTGATGTACTCCTCACATATTACATATACCCTGATGTACTCCTCACATATTACATATACCCTGATGTACTCCTCACATATTACATATACCCTGATGTACCCCGCACAGATTACATATACCCTGATGTACTCCTCACATATTACATATACCCTGATGTACTCCTCACAGATTACATATAACCTGATTTACTCCTCACATATTACATATACCCTGATGTACTCCTCACAGATTACATATACCCTGATGTACTCCGCCCAACTTACATATACCCTGATGTACTCCTCACAGATTACATATACCCTAATGTACTCCTCACATCTTACATATACCCTGATGTACTCCTCACAGATTACATATACCCTGATGTACTCCTCACATATTACATATACCCTGATGTACTCCTCACAGATTACATATAACCTGATGTACTCCTCACAGATTACATATACCCTGATGTACTCCTCACATATTACATATACCCTGATGTACTCCTCACAGATTACATATAACCTGATGTACTCCTCACATATTACATATACCCTGATGTACTCCTCACAGATTACATATACCCTGATGTACTCCGCCCAACTTACATATACCCTGATGTACTCCTCACAGATTACATATACCCTAATGTACTCCTCACATCTTACATATACCCTGATGTACTCCTCACAGATTACATATACCCTGATGTTCTCCGCACAGATTACATATACCCTGATGTACTCCTCACATATTACATATATCCTGATGTACTCCTCACATATTACATATACCCTGATGTACTCCTCACATCTTACATATACCCTGATGTACTCCTCACAGATTACATATACCCTGATGTACTCCTCACAGATTACATATACCCTGATGTACGCCTCACAGATTACATATACCCTGATGTACTCCTCACATATTACATATATCCTGATGTACTCCTCACATATTACATATACCCTGATGTACTCCTTACAGATTACATATACCCTGATGTACTCCTCACGTATTACATATACCCTGATGTACTCCTCACAGCTTGCATATACCCTGATGTACTCCTCACATATTACATATACCCTGATGTACTCCTCACATATTACATATACCCTGATGTACTCCTCACATATTACATATACCCTGATGTACTCCTCACATATTACATATACCCTGATGTACCCCGCACAGATTACATATACCCTGATGTACTCCTCACATATTACATATACCCTGATGTACTCCTCACAGATTACATATAACCTGATGTACTCCTCACATATTACATATACCCTGATGTACTCCTCACAGATTACATATACCCTGATGTACTCCGCCCAACTTACATATACCTTGATGTACTCCTCACAGATTACATATACCCTAATGTACTCCTCACATCTTACATATACCCTGATGTACTCCTCACAGATTACATATACCCTGATGTACTCCTCACAGATTACATATACCCTGATGTACTCCTCACATATTACATATACCCTGATGTACTCCTCACAGATTACATATACCCTGATGTACTCCTCACATATTACATTTACCGTGATGTACGCCGCACAGATTACATATACCCTGATGTACTCCTCACAGATTACATATACCCTGATGTACTCCTCACAGATTACATATACCCTGATGTACTCCTTACATATTACATATACCCTGATGTACTCCTCACAGATTACATATACCCTGATGTACTCCTCACATCTTACATATACCCTGATGTACTCCTCACATATTACATATACCCTGATGTACTCCTCACATCTTACATATACCCTGATGTACTCCTCACATATTACATATACCCTGATGTACTCCGCACATATTACATATACCCTGATGTACTCCTCACAGATTACATATACCCTGATGTTCTCCGCACATATTACATTTACCCTGATGTACGCCGCACAGATTACATATACCCTGATGTACTCCTCACAGCTTACATATACCCTGATGTACTCCTCACATATTACATATACCCTGATGTACTCCTCACATATTACATTTACCCTGATGTACGCCGCACAGATTACATATACCCTGATGTACTCCTCACAGATTACATATACCCTGATGTACTCCTCACAGATTACATATACCCTGATGTACTCCTCACATATTACATATACCCTGATGTACTCCTCACAGATTACATATATCCTGATGTACTCCTCACATATTACATATACCCTGATGTACTCCTCACAGATTACATATACCCTGATGTACTCCTCACATCTTACATATACCCTGATGTACTCCTCACAGATTACATATACCCTGATGTTCTCCGCACAGATTACATATACCCTGATGTACTCCTCACATATTACATATATCCTGATGTACTCCTCACATATTACATATACCCTGATGTACTCCACACAGATTACATATATCCTGATGTACTCCTCACAGATTACATATACCCTGATGTACTCCTCACATATTACATATACCCTGATGTACTCCTCACATATTACATATACCCTGATGTACTCCTCACATATTACATATATCCTGATGTACTCCTCACAGATTACATATAACCTGATGTACTCCTCACATATTACATATATCCTGATGTACTCCTCACATATTACATATATCCTGATGTACTCCTCACATATTACATATACCCTGATGTACTCCTCACAGATTACATATACCCTGATGTACTCCTCACAGATTACATATACCCTGATGTACTCCTCACAGATTACATATACCCTGATGTACTCCTCACAGACTACATATACCCTGATGTACTCCTCACATATTACATATAACCTTATGTACTCCTCACATATTACATATACCCTGATGTACTCCTCACATATTACATATACCCTGATGTACTCCTCACAGATTACATATACCCTGATGTACTCCTCACATATTACATATATCCTGATGTACTCCTCACATATTACATATACCCTGATGTACTCCTCACAGATTACATATACCCTGATGTACTCCTCACATATTACATATACCCTGATGTACCCCGCACAGATTACATATACCCTGATGTACTCCTCACATATTACATATACCCTGATGTACTCCTCACAGATTACATATAACCTGATGTACTCCTCACAGATTACATATACCCTGATGTACTCCTCACATATTACATATACCCTGATGTACTCCTCACAGATTACATATAACCTGATGTACTCCTCACATATTACATATACCCTGATGTACTCCTCACAGATTACATATACCCTGATGTACTCCGCCCAACTTACATATACCCTGATGTACTCCTCACAGATTACATATACCCTAATGTACTCCTCACATCTTACATATACCCTGATGTACTCCTCACAGATTACATATACCCTGATGTTCTCCGCACAGATTACATATACCCTGATGTACTCCTCACATATTACATATATCCTGATGTACTCCTCACATATTACATATACCCTGATGTACTCCTCACATCTTACATATACCCTGATGTACTCCTCACAGATTACATATACCCTGATGTACTCCTCACAGATTACATATACCCTGATGTACGCCTCACAGATTACATATACCCTGATGTACTCCTCACATATTACATATATCCTGATGTACTCCTCACATATTACATATACCCTGATGTACTCCTTACAGATTACATATACCCTGATGTACTCCTCACATATTACATATACCCTGATGTACTCCTCACAGCTTGCATATACCCTGATGTACTCCTCACATATTACATATACCCTGATGTACTCCTCACATATTACATATACCCTGATGTACTCCTCACATATTACATATACCCTGATGTACTCCTCACATATTACATATACCCTGATGTACCCCGCACAGATTACATATACCCTGATGTACTCCTCACATATTACATATACCCTGATGTACTCCTCACAGATTACATATAACCTGATTTACTCCTCACATATTACATATACCCTGATGTACTCCTCACAGATTACATATACCCTGATGTACTCCGCCCAACTTACATATACCCTGATGTACTCCTCACAGATTACATATACCCTAATGTACTCCTCACATCTTACATATACCCTGATGTACTCCTCACAGATTACATATACCCTGATGTACTCCTCACAGATTACATATACCCTGATGTACTCCTCACATATTACATATACCCTGATGTACTCCTCACAGATTACATATACCCTGATGTACTCCTCACATATTACATTTACCCTGATGTACGCCGCACAGATTACATATACCCTGATGTACTCCTCACAGATTACATATACCCTGATGTACTCCTCACAGATTACATATACCCTGATGTACTCCTCACATATTACATATACCCTGATGTACTCCTCACAGATTACATATACCCTGATGTACTCCTCACATCTTACATATACCCTGATGTACTCCTCACATATTACATATACCCTGATGTACTCCTCACATCTTACATATACCCTGATGTACTCCTCACATATTACATATACCCTGATGTACTCCGCACATATTACATATACCCTGATGTACTCCTCACAGATTACATATACCCTGATGTTCTCCGCACATATTACATATACCCTGATGTACTCCTCACAGATTACATATACCCTGATGTACTCCTCACATATTACATATACCCTGATGTACTCCTCACATATTACACATACCCTGATGTACTCTTCACAGATTACATATACCCTGATGTACTCCTCACATATTACATATAACCTTATGTACTCCTCACATATTACATATTCCCTGATGTACTCCTCACAGATTACATATACCCTGATGTACTCCTCACAGTTTACATATACCCTGATGTACTCCTCACAGATTACATATATCCTGATGTACTCCTCACATATTACATATAACCTTATGTACTCCTCACATATTACATATTCCCTGATGTACTCCTCACAGATTACATATACCCTGATGTACTCTTCACAGATTACATATATCCTGATGTACTCCTCACAGATTATATATATCCTGATGTACTCCTCACAGATTACATATATCCTGATGTTTCCTCACACATTACATATACCCTGATGTACTCTTCACAGATTACATATATCCTGATGTACTCCTCACATATTACATATACCCTGATGTACTCCTCACAGATTACATATACCCTGATGTACTCCTCATCTTACATATACCCTGATGTACTCCTCATCTTACATATACCCTGATATACTCCTCACAGATTACATATATCCTGATGTACTCCTCACAGATTACATATATCCTGATGTACTCCTCACAGATTACATATACCCTGATGTACTCTTCACTGTGTAATAAAAATGGTTGCAATTCCTAAACGTTTCACAGGATATTTTTGTTCAACCCCTTGAATTAAACCTGAAAGTCTACAGTTCAATTGCATCTCAATTGTTTCATTTCAAATCCAATGTGGTGGCATATAGAGCCCAAATTATGAGGATTGTGTCACTGGCCAAATAATTCTGGACCTAACTGTATGTCATCTGGGCCAAGGTAAAATCAGTTCTTCTCATTTGTCCATCTAAAAGGATCAGAAAACATGGTTGCAGACTTCCTCAGATGGAAACATCCAGATTTGAGTATCTGAGGATCTAGTATATGCCCATGCACAGCCACTTCTCCAATAATTCTCCGCCATGATGCAGCAGTCGACTCATCAGGCAGGTCAGGGGACCCCTATTTTCCACATAGGTGCGGGTACCACCTCCATCTACCAGCAATTTATGGCACATCCTGCGTTGGAAATACTCCTTTATTCTGCTCTATTCGCACATTGCAGCTTCCTGCTTCCCTATGATTATGAGGCGTGATGGCACCATGTCTTGTCTCCAAGGCAGCCAATCTTCACCATGTGATGTGACATCATTGCTTTGTAAACAGAGACAGACAGACAACCCTTTTTAGGTACATTGATGAAACCTAATTCAACAAACACGGAGAATAAAACAAGCACTTTATTAAAAAAAAAAAATTCTAACAACACGTTACACATAAGGTTTAGTGTAAAATGATGGGAGATCATTGCGGCTGTGTCAGAATAGGAACGGTAGTTCATGTAAAAACCTGCTCTGTGGATGGTAACACAACTACAAAGTTTTTTCAAGTGTAAGGTAAAACACTAATGTCGTTTTGGGCTTACTCACAATCATTATCATACCCTTCAAAAGTACACGTGTACGGAGCCTGAAGTCTCCGACTTCAGTCACGTAAGGACACCCCATGTAATCTTTTTTTCTTTACATATTTTGACATGTGCATCAATATTTAATGTTCATTCATACAGTATAAAAAGATTTTAAAAAATACCTCACAGATATGCCACTTCCTTCTATGGCTCAATTACCTGGTTCTGCCCCTTTATAAGGCCTCATTCACACTGTATTTTGGCTACCATTTGGCATCAGTATTTGTAAGCCAAAACTGGGGACGGAACTTAAGCAGAGAAAAGTATAATGGAAAGATTTGCATGTCTTCCATGCTTTGGACCTAGTACTAGTTATGCCTTACAAATACTGATGCAAAATACTAACCAAAATATGCAAATGTAAATGAGGCTTTACGGTTTAGTAGTCTCTTATATGGGAGATTTTGTTTCCTACTCTTTCATGGGGAGCATGCAAAACTAGTTTTCACCCCCCCCCCCCCAGCATCTTGCTAACATTTAGAACTAGGCATTCACTTGGCAATTCAAGAATCCTCCATTTCTTTTTTTTTTTTTTGGCCATTCCTTGGTGGGTTTACTTGTATTGCCATGATCCAAAGCCTACTTTAAAGGGTAACTAAACGTTCAACAAACTTCTGACATGTCATAAGTTTTGATTGGGGGGTCCGAGCACTTAGACCCCCACCAATCGCTAAAATGAAGTGGCAGAAGCGCTCGTGTGAGCGCTCAGCCGCTGCATTTCTGTTCCTCTTTTTCCGGAAAACAATGTATCTGAGTACGGGCTCAATAGAAAGTCTATGAGCTCGTACTCCGATACATCAGCTTTCCGGAAAAAGCCAAACAGAAACGAAGCAGCTGAGCGCTCACACGAGCACTTCTGCCGCTTCGTTTTAAAGATTGGTAGGGGTCTCCATGCTCGGATCCCTACCAATAAAAACTTATGACATGTCATTATGACATGTTATAGGATAAGTATCTGCATTTGACCGGATACGTGGTTCAACAGTGTTCACTAAGCTCGATCTGCGAGGCGCTTACAATCTCATCCGCATCAAGCCTGGCGATGAATGGAAGATGGCCTTTAACACCAGGAATGGCCATTACGAGTACTTAGTCATGCCCTTCGGCCTGAGTAATGCACCCGCAGTGTTCCAGAGTTTAATAAATAAGATTTTCTGTGACATGCTGTACCACTTCATTGTCCTTTATCTGGACGACATCTTGATCTTTTCCCGTTCACTTTCGGATCACCGCAACCACGTTTGCCATGTCCTAACCCAACTGAGAGACAATCCGCTTTATTGTAAACTGGAGAAGTGTCTCTTCGAGCAATCCTCTGTTCCATTTCTGGGATACATTTAGTCGGGCACCAGACTCAAGATGGATCCAGTCAAGGTAGAGGCTATTCAAGACTGGCCGCAACCCAGTAGGCTAAAGGCCGTTCAGAGGTTGGCCAACTATTACCGGCGATTTATTCAGGGATTCTCCTCCTTGATAGCCCCGATTGCAGCCCTCACCCGTAAGTCGGCCGATCCCAAACTGTGGACTCCAGAGGCCAATCAAGGATTAAATCAGTTGACAGTAGAGTTCCTCTCTGCTCCAATCCTCAACCAGCCTGATTTGTCTCTTCCCTTCTTCCTGGAAGTGGATGCCTCCTCCTTCGCTGTGGGAGGTGTTCTGTCCCAACGGCAGGTCTCGGAAAGAATGCACTCCTGTGGGTTCTTTTCCAGAAGTTTCTCTCCCACGGAGAAGAATTATGGGATCGGGAACAAAGAACTCCTAGCCATCAAGCTTGTTTTAGAGGAATGGAGGCACCTACTGGAAGGAGCCTCACATCCTGTTACGAATTATACCGATCATAAGCATCTCCTGTACCTACACTCTAATCGACATCTGAACCCTCGTCAAGCCAGATGGTCGTGGTTATTCTCACAGTTCAATCTACCCATCACTTATTGCGCAGGTTCCAAGAACGTCAATGGATGTACATTATGAGCCGGAGTTTATAGTTGACCCCAAAAGGATTGTCCTGGCAGCTACATCAGGGATGCTGCCAAATCCTCCTCCTGGTAATGCCATGGTGCCTTCTAAGCCCAGACTTTTCTCTTGGGCCCGCAGTTCCCAATTCATGACGCCTAACTATAGGACAGCCCATATATGCCTCTCTCTGAGCACCAACAGGTGCCAGAGTATCAGGTCATTTCTACCTAGCTCCAGCATTGTACTATACCTGATCTAACTTCCTGTGTTACGACTCTGCTTGTATCTCTGACCTCTGCATCTGTACCTGTGATCCTGACCACGCTATTATATCCTGATCATGAGCTGCATCTGTGGTAACATCTGCACGATTCAAGGCTACTTCTTTTAAGGCACCCAATTTGCAGATTCCCCGCAGAGAAGTCCAAACAGCCTTGCGTCGGTCCCTGATGAAAACCGGGGGGTCTGTTAGTATCGACGCCTCGGTGCTTTTAAGCGCTACTAGAAGCTGACAAAATGGAATCCCATCCTCCCAGCCAGGTTCGTGGCACTCTGCCAATGTAGAATTCATAGTGGATTCTAGGATGAGGAGCTGCCCAGGTCCTGATACGGTTTAGCAGTCCCAAACCATAAAAAGTTGTATGTTATTTTGTTATTTTTCTGGTGAAATGCGGTCTATAATTTATGCCAAACATGTTGTAACGGCAGGGGGTAGGGAGACGGACAAGTGAGCCCTAATCTACCCGCCACTCTGTCCCTGCCTACTTGCAACGACCCGCCCTAGGCGACGGGGTACAACTGGGCGGCGGTCCCTGCGCTCAGTAAGTGCACGACAAACACGACAAACATACAAGGAACACAAGCAAGGAAAAGGGGCCGTTGCCCACGGCAACACCGTGAGCAACCAGAGTGGTGAACGAGCCGAGTCAAGCCAGGAGTGTGCGAGGTACAAAACGAAAAGCAGAAGAGTAGTCGGTAAGCCAGGGTCGGTATGGAGCAGGATCAAAAATAGCAGGAGCTGTAGCTGGGCCAGGAACCACAAGGAAGGAAACCAAAGCAATAACAAGCACCGAGGGACAGGAAGTGCAGGCTTAAATAGACCGAGGGCGGGAGCTAGCTGAGTCTGGCCAGGTTACGATAGGCTCTCCCACTCCTAAGCCTGCCAGCCTGAATGGTGGAAGCAGGAGTCAGTCTCAGGGAAGTATTCTCAGGTGCTGACTGATTAGTTCTGGGAGTTAACCCCGCAGTGCCTGGCAGATCCTTTACACATGTCTTCTGATACAGGGGACAAATACATTTTTGATTCTTCTTTCCATAGCAGACAGTTGCATGCTTTTTTCCAAGGGGTTCATGAGCAAACTTCACTCTTTCCCTGATGTTTTTTTCTGGATAGCTAAGGTTTTCTTTTGGCACACCCACATGTAGTTTTGATTTTTGCAATTGTAGACATCAAGAGTGGCAAAATCTTCATGTAGATCTTTAAAGAAATTATGGGGTTCTCAGAAACTTATTTCAGCATCTTGTGTTCTGCTCTCAGGCTGATCTTATGGAGACAGACTGGCCTGGACCAATTGGCAGTTGTCTGAAATCTCCACATGTAGATGGTTTTCTGGACAGTGGAATGATTGACATCTAATATTTTGGCCATCTTCCCGTTCCTGAATTATAGACATCCATAACCTTTCTGAAGGCCTCAGAGCATTCTGGCATGGTGATACCACACATTTCAATAACAAAGGGCAAACCAAATGTCAAAGGTTTAAATGAGACACATTCCTCCTAGATCCTCTCTAAGGCTGGAATCACACTTGCAGCTTTTTTAGCCAAATCCAAGAGTGTATTAAAAAGACATGTAAAATATAAATGAAGGAATGAGTCAAACTCCAGGTCACAAATAGCAGTGTTTCAGAAATGTCTGCTGCTGTCCCATTTATTTGAATGGGGCTTTCTAGTATCCATGTGCATGCTGCAGAAACAACCCTGTATGGAATGGTTTTCAGTTTCACAAATTTCTGCTACAAAGCTTTCCCAGAAGTGAATCTTACCTGAGGGTAAGAACAAATGAAATCGCCAGCCGCAACATTACTTACATAAGTGACGAATGTGTACACGATGTAGCAGGTAAATACTGTGGTATTACCAGAAAAATCATGTATCCATTCGCCACCGCATATGTGCGTGATTTCGTGCTCCACACCTGATTCTAATTGTAGGTGTTTAAGGTAGTGATAATACACTTCTGATATTTACAAAAAAAATAAAAAATCTTTAGCATTTTTTTTTTCTAACTGCAAAGTTAATTTGTTAGTGTTTTTTTGTTCAATTCCATCACCTATATCTTGTTATACTGTTTTAATGAAAGTCAAATATAAAAATGTCCATTTATTTTAAAAACAAAAACTCACATTGTCCTTACTGTCACTCTGGATTCTCCTGAACATCAAAACGACTTTTCCACTGTGTGACTTCTCTGATGAGCCCCAAGTTTGCCTATACTATTAAAACATTTCCCACATTCTGAACATGAACATGGCTTTTCCCCATGTGACTTCTCTCATGTTTAACAAGACGTGATTTATCTATAAAACAGTTCCTGCATTCTGAACATGAATACGGTTTCTCTCCTGTGTGAATTCTCTCATGAATAACAAGACTTGATTTATCTGTATAACATTTCCCACATTCTGAACATGAATAAGGCTTCTCTCCTGTGTGAGTTCTCTGATGATCCCTAAGTTTGTCTTTAGTAGCAAAACATTTTCCACATTCTGAACATGAATGTGGCTTCTCTCCTGTGTGAATTCTTCCATGTCTAACAAGACTTGAACTATCTTTAAAACATTTCCCACATTCTGAACATGAATATGGCTTCTCTCCTGTGTGAATTCTCACATGTTTAGCAAGACTTGATTTTTGTGTAAAACATTTCCCACATTCTGAACATGAGTATGGCTTCTCCCCTGTGTGAATTCTCTCATGTCTAACAAGATCTGATATTTGTGAAAAACATTTCTCACATAGTGGACATGAATACGGCTTCTCTCCTGTGTGACTTCTCCCATGTAAAACAAGATGTGATTTATCTGTAAAAATTTTCCCACATTCTGAACATGAATACAGCTTACCTCCCGCGTTAATTCTTCTGTTTGTAAAATGACGAGAACATTTTGTGAACGGTTTACAACATTGAAACCTTTTACCCACTCTTTGACCTGTACTTGTTGCAACTATCTGTGGTTGGTCAGGAGAAGATTCCTCATGATTAGTGGAATTATGTAACAGATCTGTACTTTGAAGTCCTGGCTGTACATTAAGGGTAATGAGGTTTTCTCCTGAAGACTGCTGCATGATCTCTTCATCTTCTACTTTATAATTAATCGATAACATGAAGTTTCCCTCAGAATTCGTACTGGGAATTTCTGTAAGGATTAAAAATGTATTGTGTGATTTTGTTACAAAACACAAAAGTTGACACAAAGTTGACACATGTATGACGTTCATATTAGGCTGGAAACACACATGCATTCTTTTGAGCCAAAGCCAGAAGTGGATCAAGCAGGAGGGAGAAGTTTAAGCAAAGACCTTTGAATCAATACCTGGCTTCAGTTAAAAAATCTGCCTCAAAAGCTATATGTGTTGTGATGATGCATTTTGTGTGGTTTATTGTGAGCCCTCAGGGATGCATTTTGTAATCAGGTACCACAGGTCGCGCAGCCATAAGACATAAAGTGTCCTCATTGTCCAGTCCCCACAGGGGATCATCAGGAGGCACCACCATCACTCAGCTAGTGTGCAGAGCAGCAAACCCAGCAGATCCAATTACCTCCCCGACCTGTGTTCTCATCCTTTCTGTGGCAGACAATAGTTGGACAATACACATAATAGTACAAAAGACCACAACTCACATACAGACAGTAGAAATACAAACTAAAGTCATTATAACAAATGATGGTGACTAGAAACTGCCAAGATGTTCCTCCCCCTGAGGGGTATATAAGGGCTTGACGTGGGGAAGAGAGGGATCTCCTGGATGTAGACTTTAATGAGAGCTGAAGCTGAGGCCAGCGCTCTGAGGAGTTTCCTGTATTTACCTGATATTGTGGACTGTGTGCTGTCCCTGCGTGGAGGGCGACCTGGTCTGTCAGCATTGGATACAATAAATACTGTTGGAGTTGCCCTGTCTTCACTGGCTCTGTTGATCGTATATTAACCTAACGAACCCCATGACAACTGGTGTCAGAAGCGGGATCAACAGAGCGCAGCCCCATGGAGAACCACCCAGCGAATGAGTTCCGTAACTGGACCGTCCTTAGTCTCCAAGAACGAGCCCGAGAACTTGGACTGAACTACCAGTGACTATCTAAAAAGCCATTAATTGATCTACTGGTGAGTGCTAGCCAGATCACCTCCTCCCAGGTGGCTAATGGACATGCTCCAGAGACAGGGGCTCTTACCACTAAGAGCCAATGGTTGGTGTGGTAAGAGGAGGAAATGGCAGATCTGGGACCAGTCGTTACTCCGGAGTATCAGTTGGAAGCTGCTCGCATGGCAAAAAACAGAGACAAGCTGCAATGGAGGCTGAAAGAGGCTAGAATATTACCTGGGGTGAGAACCAGAGAATCCAGGAACCTTTACGGGTCATCCAGAAGTACTTCAAGACATTTTATGAGGTAACTGGGGATGTGGAAGGGTTTTTCTAGGACTTTGAACATCAGAGCGCCCTGCTGGATGTACCCACCTCTGATTGGATGCGTTTTTTAGTGGGGCTCCTTGAAGGTGGAGCCGCAGAAGCATACCGGACCCTAGACGCACAGTGGAACCGGGACTAAAACATTGTGAAACAAACTATTTTGTATTACTATGTAGTCATGCCAGACTCACATCGGGCCCAATTCTGAGACCTTCCCTGTACTACTGGAGGATCTTTTAGGATGTATGCCCATAAAATGTCCCAGGCGTGTCGGAGATGGCTGGAAGTGGATTCACTGTGGAAGATATTCTGCATGGGTTCCAGTTTTAAGCCAAGTGCCCCCAGGAAATACGGAAATGGTTCCGGGAATGTGAGCCATCAACATTGAATAGAGCTGCAGCCCTGGCTGATGAGGCACTAACCATCAAACCTCAGTGGAGGAGTCTGCTGGACAATAAACCTCAGCCGAACCCAGCCCCCCGGGCACCTCCTGTCATATATGCCCCTCAACCCATCCGCAGGCCGATGACAACCAGGCCAAACAATCCGGGGACCCCACAATTCTGACCACGATATGGAAGGTTCTCAGAAAGGAAATGTTATAGGTGGGGTCAGCCGGGCCCTTTACAGTCCAGGTGCCCCTCAAGAAATCGAAGGGAGCTCCGATCTTTTCCCCCTCGCCCTCGGCATCTTGTGCACTCCATCCTGCCTGAGGAAGAGTTACCACCACCCCCACCAGAGTGGACTGCTGAACCCTGAACCATGGAGACACCCTCTGGCATGTATAGCATTCAACCCCTTACGCAAAGTTACCCAGAGCAAAGGCAGCGCCATCTGCAGGATGACACTGGGGCATTCCTGACCATTGCTGACCCCCGTGTTGTTCGGCCAGAGGCAATCGATCAAGGCCCAGGAATACCCATCGAACTTGTAGGGTGTACTCGCAAATATATCCAGAAGGCTGCTGTACATTTGAATTATGGTTACGGGGAAAGACTCTGGATTGGTGTTATGGGGGACTCCTTGTGGATGTTCTCCTTGGGAATGACATTGGGGAATTACAGTGCCATTTTGTGGGAGTCGTCACCCGACACCAAGCTGCCCAAGCACAGAGAGTTTCGGAATTGACTGTGGAGCAGCCTCCAGGACCCCCAACCGAACTGGTAAGAGCTGCATCAACTGATTCTACATTGGGGGACTTTTGGGACCGAGAAGAGTTTAGGCAAGAAATAGAAGATGATCCGACCTTGGCAGCTATTAAACTAAGGGCAGAAACTGGGCAGGAGGGAAAGAATGGGGATAGGATCACCAGAGATAAGGGATTGTATTATCGTTAGTAGAGGCCCGGGGTGGGATCATCCTGAAGTGACTACCAAGCAACTCATTGTCCCTCAAAAGTATAGGCTGCAACTACTCCAACTGGCTCATGACATCCCTTATTTAGACATAAAGGTAGGAAACGGACAGAGAAAAGACTCACCCACAACTTTACTGGCCTGGCATTTCGCAATCGATAGTTCAATACTGCCGTACCTGTGATTTGTGCCAATGGATGCGACATCCAGGCGCCCGTCACAAGGTACCCATGCAACCCCTGCCAATCATTGAGGAGCCATTTCAGCTTTTAGCTGTAGATATAATAGGAACTCTAGTGCACCCCAGCAGAACAGGGAAACAGTATATCCTGACGGTGGTGGATTATGCCACCGGTATCCTGAGGCCGTGGCTCTGTCCAGCATTACAGCCATAAAGGTAGCAGAGGCTCTTGTTACCGTCTTCACCCGAGTAGGATTTCCCAGTGAAATACTATCAGATCAAGGGATCCAGTTCACGTCAGACTTGGTCCAGTTCCTGCGGCGTCCGAGCCATTCGCACCACCCCATACCACCCCGAACCAATGGACTGTGTGACCATTTTAATGGAACCCTAAAAATTTGCTACGTGCCTTTGCAGACACTGAACGGGACTGGGAGCAATACCTGCCACATCTCCTGTTTGCCTACCCAAGAGTCAACCGGATTTTCCCCTTTCGAACTGCTCTATGGTCGAAGGGTCCGTGGGGTCCTCACCCTTCTAAAGGAATACTGGGAGATATCACCGACACTGGAGTACCTGTCATTCCTTATGTTCTGGAATTTCGAGAACGCCTTACCCGACTAGTGACCTTGGCTAAAGAACGCCTGCAAGGGGCCCAGTATAGCCAGAAGACCTGGTATGATCGGAAAGCAAGGACCCGTGAATTTATTGAAGGGCAACAAGTGCTCATGATTATCGCTGCCCCTGCCAACAAGCTTCAAGCAACATGGGATGGCCCTTACCGAGTTATCCGAAAATGTAATGACACTAATTACGTCATTGCCATGAACCCTAGTGGCCGGCGACAAGAGACTGTCCACATCAACATGCTGAAAGATTACCACGACCGGTCCCTACCTGTTTTGGCCATTTGCTATCCCCCTAGTGATAAGGAAGGAGACAACTCCCTCCCGGACTTTCTACATCTGGCTCGAGCTGGGGGTACTCTGGACCAAGTGCCCCTGGGACCCCATCTGTTGAATATCCAAAAGGGTGATATTCTCGGCTTGCTGGGTCCGAGGGCTTCCGTGTTTTCCTCAGCGCCGGACGGACAACACTCACCACCACGTGGAAACTCCAGGACAACGCCCAATCCAGCAGGCCCGCTACCGAGTTCCTGAGGCCGTTCGGGACATGATCAAGAATGAACTGGCGGACATGAAACAACTTGGGATTATTAGGCCATCTCAGAGCCCCTGGGCCTCCCCTCTGATACTGGTGCCCAAAAAGGATGGCACAACGCGATTCTGCGTAGATTACCTGAGCCTAAATGATGCCATCAAATGTGACGAGTACCCTATGCCCCAGATTGATGATCTGTTGGATCGGCTGGCCAGTGTTTAATTTGTAACTACATAAGACTTGAGCAAGGGGTACTGGCAGATACCCCTAAAAGAGGACACCCGGAAGCGATCTGCATTTATTACCCCCTTTGGACTCTTGAGTTCCTGGGAATGCCCTTTGGGGTGAAAAATGCCCCAGCAACCTTCCAAAGATCGGTAGACCGGCTGTTAGAACAATGTCAGGACTTTGCCTGTGCATACTTGGATGATATTGCCATTTTCAGCACATCATGGGAGGAACATCTTAAACACTTAGGGTATGTTCACACGTAGTCAACAAAAACGTCTGAAAATCCAGAGCTGTTTTCAAGGGAAAACAGACCCTGCTTTTCAGACGTTTTTTTACCAACTCGCATTTTTCGCGGCGTTTTCACGCCGTTTTCGCGCCGTTTTTTACGTCCGTTTTTGGAGCTGTTTTCATTGGAGTCTATGAGAAAACAGCTCCAAAAACGTCCAAAGAAGTGTCCTGCACTTCTTTTGACGAGGCTGTATTTTTACGCGTCGTCGTTTGACAGCTGTCAAACGACGACGCGTAAATAACAGGTCGTCTGCACAGTACGTCGGCAAACCCATTCAAATGAATGGGCAGATGTTTGCCGACGTATTTGAGATGTATTTCCAGACGTAAAACGAGGCAAAATACGCCTCGTATACGTCTGAAATTTGGCCGTGTGAACATACCCTTAGGCATAGTGTTAGACCATATTCTTGCAGCAGGACTGACAATTCGTCCTGATAAATGCCAGTTGGGTATGGCTGAGGTGCAATATCTGGGGCACAGAGTAGGAGGGGGAACCTAAGACCTGAGCCTGCCAAGGTGGAAGCCATTAGCAACTGGCCTACCTCTAAAAATAAGAAACAAGTACTGGCCTTTTTGAGGACCGCCAGTTACTACCGAAAATGAGTTTCCGATTTCAGTTCCCTGGCAAAGCCCCTAAATGACCTGACCCGCAAAAACATGCCTAGTATGGTGAAGTGGACACCTGCCTGTGAGGAAGCCTTTATAGCATTAAAGACGGCTCTCACCACTGCCCCTGTCTTGGCCGCACCAGACTACAAGCACAGGTTCCTTGTGCAGACAGATGCATCCACCTACGGTATTGGAGCAGTTCTTAGCCAGATAAACGCGGCTGGGCTTGAACATCCAGTTGCTTTCATCAGTCGTAAACTACTAGATCGGGAAGTTGCCTGTGCCACTATTGAAAGACAGTGCCCTGCCATCGTATGGGCTCTCAAAATTACAGCCATACCTTTATGACAGAGACTTTACAATTGTAACGGATCACAATCCCCTCACATGGCTGAACCGAGGGTCAGGGGACAATGGACGATTACTGCGGTGGAGCCTGTCCTTACAACCTTACAGCTTCTCCATCCAATACAAACGGGGAAGCCAACACCAAAATGCTGATGGACTGTCCCTACAAGAAGAGCCATAGACCGCCCCCCCCCCCCGTGCTGATCGAGGAACCCGGCAACTGTTGGGAATTATTTTGCGGTCATACAATGAACTATCAAAAGTAGATCAGTGTGCACTACGAAAAAAACACCCCGATCACCTAATTATATATATACATACGTATATATATATATATATATATATATATATATATATATATATATACATATATATATATAAACGAGGAAATAGACGCAGCACTCCAAAAGTAGTTGCAAAGATAGTGGTTTATTCACCCATGTACAGAAATAGCTATGTTTCAGTCCTCTCAGCAGGACCTTTGTCAAGCTTGACAAAGGTCCTGCTGAGAGGACTGAAACGTAGCTATTTCTGTACATGGGTGAATAAACCACTATCTTTGCAACTACTTTTGGAGTGCTGCGTCTATTTCCTCGTTTGTGTATCCAATTCAGGACCGTGTGGATGACGGTCAAGGACGCATAGCACCGTGATACTTGAACTCTCTGAAGTGCAACTTTTTTCTACCTAATATATATATATATATATATATATATATATATATATATATATATATATATATATATATATATATATAATATAATAGATTAAGGTTAGGATTTAGGGCTGTAATAGCAGTACTATCTGTAAGGCTAGATCAGGGCTTCATTAGGGTTAGGGCTTTATTTTATTTTTACGTCTGTTATAAAAAACAAAAACGAAACAAGCAAAACAAAAAAAAAACAAAAAAAAAAGTTTTAAGCTGGGTACCCACAGGGGCGGATACGCTACGTAAAAATCACGCAGCGTGTCCAACCTAGAACCCGCAGTATATTTCGTCCCAAAATCGCACTACATTGTGGTGCAGTTTTTCTAATGCAATATTCGCTGCGGAAAAAAGCCGTTCATACTTACACCCTCCCTCCTCTGATGTCCGCTCCAGCCTCCCTGGATGACATTGCAAGAACTGTGATGCTGCAGCCTGTGATTGGCTGCAGGGGTCATATGGGACGCAACGTCATCCCAGGAGGAAGGAGGGCATTTTGGGTAAGTATGTTTTTTGTTTTTTTTCCGGAAGTGCGATCTTTACGATTACGCCGCAAAACTTGGCTTTCTGTTGCGGGTTTTGAATCCTCATTGAATTGAATGTGAATACTCGCAATGGAAAATCAACAATAACTCAGCATAATTTGACATGCTGCGGAATTAAATTCTGCACCGCAGGTAAATTTATTGACGTTTACACTGCAGGTTTTTTTCCGCAGCGTGGGCATGAGATTTGGTAAATCTCACCTACTTTGCTGCTACTGAAAATGCTGCGGAATTTCCGCTACGTGTAGGAACTCGGCCTTAGTGTTATTCTTAGGCTTACTTTAGGTTATATTAGGACGTATAGAGCTTGTGTATGTACCCACACATAATGTCTCAGAGAATGTACCGTGCGGAGCAAGCCTCACTATGCTTCGACAGTTCTGAGAGACCGACACCGCTTCAGAAGCGGAACCTTTTTCCGACAGTGGCGATTCCAATTCTACCACTGGACCCCATAGCCCTATGGTGGTAGATACAGCCGTCGCTGTCGAGGTGTCAAGTGCAGGGCCGAGTGTTGCAGTCCCTCCTGCAATGTGGGATCCCGCACTATAGTTTTCTCCCCAAGTACCCCAAATGGAAGCGACTCCAGGAATTAATGTCGATGTTGCAAATATTACAGCCTATGATTTTTTTTATTTATACGTATGTGATACAGTCCTACAATTAATTGTCCAGCAGACTAATCTTTATGCTATTTAATTTGTTCTGCAAAAGTCTGCATCTATGTACTTAAGAATGTGGAATGGCACAAGTGTCCCAGAAATTAAAATATTTTTAGGCATTACTCTCAATTTGGGTTTGGTTAAAAAAACAAAAACATCTGTCCGGTCCTACTGGACTTCTAGTGCTGTCCACGCTATCCCTGTATTTGTAGCAGTGATGTCCAGAAACCGCTATGAAGCCCTAATGCGGTTCATGTATTTTACCAAAAATTCCCAAGTCCCCCCAAGAAGTGACCCAGGCTGTGATTGGCTTAATAAATTAATGCCATTAATCGCCCTTCTAAGGGATTTATCTGTAGATGAATCACTTATGAGCTTTAAAGGCCGTATTTCTTTTTGTCAATTCATCCCCTCCAAACGAGCCAGATATGGGGTAAAAATGAAACAAATTTATTGGGGGTGTAGATCTTTCAGACCAGGTGCTTCAACCTTACCCGGTGAAGAAAAAATATGCCTAGTACAAAAAGGTGCCAATCTCCTTAATTCAGATTACTACGTATAACAGTTTTGTTCTTTTTAAAAAGGCCTAAGTAACGCTCACTTTTTTTCAGTACCAGGAGCAGGAGTTTTGATTCCACTATACCTGCGAGTCTGAATATGTGCGCAGACTTTCAGAGCGCCACTTTTTACACCCCGTCCCTTTCACCGAGACCCAAAAATATCTCCAAAAAAGGTGCCGGGTATGTAGTAAGCAGGGAAGGAGTAGGGATACCCGCTTTTACTCCCCATGTGTCTATCAAAACCAGGCCTTTGAAACTACCCCTCTTTCAAAACCTATCACACAGATTACAATTACTAATATTAACACAAAAAAAAAAAGGGGGTGTGGGTCTTTTTAGGGAGTCGATTTATTTATATTTTCTTTTTAGTTTGTGGGATTTCCAAGTAGGGAGGATTTCTTTTGGGAAAGGTCATAGAGCATATTTTTTCAGACCGTGAAACTAATTTTACTCTTTATGATTTTATTTATTTGTGGGTGATCAAGTCCTGGAATTACATTTTCCAGTACAAAATCCCACTGCTATCAATTACAGATAATGGACCCCCAATGTCCCTGAACTAAATTTTTTTGGGGGAATTACATTATTAACCCCTTAAGGACGCATTTTTGAAATCTGACATATTTCACTTTATGTGGTAATAACGTCGGAATGCTTAAACCTATCCAAGCGATTCTGAGATTGTTTTCTCGTGACACATTGGGCTTTATGTTAGTGGCAAAATTTGGACGATATATTCAGTGTTTATTGGTGAAAAATTGCAAAATGTAAAGAAAATTTATAAAAAATAGCATTTTTCAAAATATAAATGCATCTGCTTGTAAAACAGACAGTTATACCACCCAAAATAGTTACTAGCTCACATTTCCCATATGTCTACTTTAGATTGGCATAGTTTTTTGAACATTCTTTTATTTTTCTTGGACGTTACAAGGCTTAGAACATAAACAGCAATTTTTCATATTTTTAAGAAAATTTCAAAAGCCCTTTTTTAAGGTACCTGTTCAGTTCCGAAGTGGCTTTGAGAGGCCTATGTATTAGAAACCCCCATAAAACACCCCATTTTGAAAACTAGACCCATCAAAGTATTCAAAACAGCATTTAGAAAGTTTATTTAACCCTTCAGGCATTTCACAGAAATTCAAGAAAAGTAGAGGTGAAATTTGCAAATTTAATTTTTCTTGCTGAATTTCAATTGTATAAAAAAAAATTCTGTAACACAGAAGGTTTTACCAGAAAAACAATACTAAATATGTATTGTCCAGATTCTGCAGTTTTTAGAAATGTCCCACATGTGTCTCTAGTGCGCTCGTGGACTGAAACACAAGCCCCAGAAGCAAAGAAGCGCCTAGTGCATTTTGAGGCCTCTTTTTTATTAGAATATATTTTAGGCAGCATGCCAGGTTTGAAGAGGTGTTGAGGTGCCAAAACAGTAGGAATCCCCAAAAAGTGACCCCATTTCGGAAACTAAACCCCTCAAGGAATTCATTTGTGGTTGTTGTTACCATTTTGACCCCACAGTTTTTACACAGCACGTATTTGAATTGGGCTATGAAATTAAAAAAATGAAATTTTTTCCAATAAGATGTCATTTTTTATCAAAATTTCTTATTTTCACAGGTAACAAAATACCCCATTTTGTTGCCCAATTTGTCCTGAGTGCGGCAATACCCCATTTGTGGTGATAAATTGCCGTTTGGGCCCATTGGAGGGCTCAGAAGGAAAGGAGAGCTATGTGTTTGTTGGAGTCCAGATTTTGCTGGATTGGTTTTCGGGTGCCATGTCGCATTTGCAGAGCCCCAGAGATATCAAAGCAATGAAAACCCACCAGAAGTGACCCCATTTCGGAAACTACACCCCTCAAGGAATTAATTTATGGTTGTTGTTACCATTTTGACCCCACAGTTTTTCCACAGCACGTATTTGAATTGGGCTGTGAAATGAAAAAAAAATACATTTTTTCCAATAAGATGTCATTTTTCATCAACATTTCTTATTTTCACAGGGAACAAAATACCCCATTTTGTTGCCCAATTTGTCCTGAGTGCAGCAATAACCCATTTGTGGTGATAAACTGCCGTTTGGGCCCATGGGTGGCCTCAGAAGGGAAGGAGCGCTGTGTGTTCTTTGGAGTGCAGATTTTGCTGGATTGGTTTTCGGGTGCCATGTCGCTTTTGCAGAGCCCCAGAGGTATCAAAGCAATGGAAACCCACCAGAAGTGACCCCATTTTGGAAACTACACCCCTCAAGGAATTAATTGATGGGTATTGTGACCATTAAGACCCCATAGTTTCTTCACAGAACTTATTTGAATTGGGCTGGGAATTTAAAAAAAATATATATTTTCCAATAATATGTAGTTTTAGCTAAAAATTTCTTATTTTCACAAGAAATAAAACACTCCATTTTGTTGCCCAATTTGTCCTGAGTGCAGCAATACCCCATTTGTGGTGCTAAACTGCCGTTTGGGCCCATAGGGGGGCTTAGAAGGAAAGGAGCACTATTTGTTCTTTGGAGTCCAGATTTTGCTGGATTGGTTTTCGGGTGCCATGTCGCATTTGCAGAGCCCCAGAGATATCAAAGCAATGAAAACCCACCAGAAGTGACCCCATTTCGGAAACTACACCCCTCAAGGAATTAATTTATGGTTGTTGTTACCATTTTGACCCCACAGTTTTTACACAGCACGTATTTGAATTGGGCTGTGAAATGAAAAAAAAATACATTTTTTCCAATAAGATGTCATTTTTCATCAACATTTCTTATTTTCACAGGGAACAAAATACCACATTTTGTTGCCCAATTTGTCCTGAGTGCAGCAATAACCCATTTGTGGTGATAAACTGCCGTTTGGGCCCATGGCTGGCCTCAGAAGGGAAGGAGCGCTGTGTGTTCTTTGGAGTGCAGATTTTGCTGGATTGGTTTTCGGGTGCAATGTCGCATTTGCAGAGCCCCAGAGGTATCAAAGCAATGGAAACCCACCAGAAGTGACCCCATTTTGGAAACTACACCCCTCAAGGAATTAATTGATGGGTAATGTGACCATTTAGACCCCATAGTTTCTTCACAGAACTTATTTGAATTGGGCTGGGAATTTAAAAAAAATATATATTTTCCAATAATATGTAGTTTTAGCTAAAAATTTCTTATTTTCACAAGAAATAAAACACTCCATTTTGTTGCCCAATTTGTCCTGAGTGCAGCAATACCCCATTTGTGGTGCTAAACTGCCGTTTGGGCCCATAGGGGGGCTTAGAAGGAAAGGAGCACTATTTGTTCTTTGGAGTTCAGATTTTGCTGGATTGGTTTTTGGGTGCCATGTCGCATTTGCAGAGCCCAAGAGGTATCAAAGCAATGGAAACCCACCAGAAGTGACCCCATTTTGGAAACTACCCCCTCAAGGAATTCATTTATTGGGGTTGTGACCATTTTGACCCCATAGTTTTTTCACATAACTTATTTGAATTGGGCTGGGAATTCAAACAAAATTTATTTTTTCCAATAATATGTAGTTTTGGCTGAAAATTTCTTATTTTCACAAGAAATAAAATACCCCATTTTGTTGCCCAATTTGTCCTGAGTGCGGCAATGCCCAATTTGTGGTGATAAACTGATGTTTGGGACCATGGGAGGGCTCAGAAGGAAAGGACCACCATTTGGCCTACTGGGGATTTTCTGGTGCGAAGTCATGTATGCAGAAGCCCCTGAGGTAACAGTACAGTTGAAACCTCCAAGAAGTGACCCCATTTTAAAAACTACACCCCTTAAGGCATTCATTTAGAGGTGTAGTGAGCATTTTGACCGGAGACATACACCCTATAAACTGTAATGTGTGTTCCCACGGGTATGGCAATACCCTACATGTGGCTGTTATCAGCTGCCTGGGCACGCAGCAGGGCTCAGAGGGGAAAGACGACGGGGGATAAGCTGTGCGGAGTGCATCAGGGTAAGTAAAACTGGGGTAGATTAAAAATCAAGGGATGTGTAATGACAAGGTAGGGAGACAGACAGGTGAGCCCTAATCTACCCGCCACTCAGTCCCTGCCTACTTGCAACGACCCGTCCTAAGCGACAGGGTACAACTGGGCGACGGTCCCTACGCTCAGTAAGTGCAAGACAGACAAAACAGACAGGGGTACACAGAAGATAGGGAAACGGGGCAGCTGCCCACGGAGACACCGTGAGCAACAAGAGTGGTGAACGAGCCGAGTCAAACAAGGAGTGAGCGAGGTACAAAACGCTGAGCAGGAGAGTTGTCAGAAAGCCAAGGTCAATAACAAGCAGAGGATCAGTAGTACAAGCAGCAGCAGCAGCAAGCCAGGAAACAAGCATAGAAGAATCACAGGCAAAGGAGGAACAGGAAAGGCAGCTATAAATAGACAGTGGGCGGGAACTAGCTCCGTCTGGCCAGGCTGTGATAGGCTCTCCCACTCCTAAGCCTGACATCCTGAGTGGTGGAAGATGGAGTCAGTCTCACAGACATAGGAGCAGGTGCAGACTGATTGCCCACGGGCGTCGACACAGAACCTGTGTCTGGCAAATCCTTTACAGGATGTATGATAAATTTTGAAGCACTCTTTCATATGGAGCCTTAGTTTTTCGGGACACGTGTCACATTGATATATTGTGTCCTTCCTTATCCCCCTCTTATAGCAGACTTTGTACCTCTTTTGACTTTTTCCTTTCTTGCCAGTTTGGGGAACTTCTCCTGGAAAGTGTTGCCCTGGTACGATGCGTGTGGCCATGCTTCCAGAAGTACTGGGTGCCCCCCCCCTTCTTGGTCCCTAAAAATTAGTTTCTTGATAACCACCTCTTGAAATTTCAGGAAAGTTCCCCTCTGGCCTGTACATCGACGTAGCACGTACACATTGTACAATGCCATCTGTATGATGTGCACGGCCAGCTTCTTATACCACACCGCATGGCGCTGTAGGGCTTCAGGGCTTGATCTAACAAGTCCACCCCTCCCATGTACCTACTGTAGTCCAGGATGCAGTCTGGTTTAGGGGTCTTTGTACTGGTACCTCGTACAGGTACATGGGTACTGGTGTGACATCTCTCTTGTCCTTGTACTTGACACACAATATGTTGCTGCTAGATTGTGCCCTGCTCTCACCCCCTCTGAGTGTTTGCCCAAGCAGAGTCTTAGGGAGGCCTCTCAGATTTCTTCTAGCGGTGCCGCATGACTTCTGGAAGCGTGGCAGTTGAAGAGAGTGACGCTGGTATAAAAATTATCCAGGTAGAGGTGGTAACCCTGGTCTAGCAGTGGGTGCACCAAATCCCACACAATTTTTGCATTAACTCCCAGTAAGGGGGGGGGGGAGGGCATTCTGGGGGCTGAATACTAGTGTCCTTCCCTTCATATATCCTAAATTTGTAGGTATACCCTGATGCACTCTCGCACCGCTTATACATCTTCACGCCATACCTTGCCCTCTTACCCAGCAGGTACTGGCGGAATTGAAGCCTCCCTTTAAAATGTACCAAGGACTCCTCAATAGAAATAAACGTCTCGGTGGTGTATGCTTGGGAAAACCGGACACTGAAACGGTCTAATAGGGGTCTCCGTTTATACAAACGGGCAAAACTGGGGTCATCTTGGAGTAGGCAATGCTCATCAGGAGAAGCAAATTATTGCCTCATTTTTTTTTTTTTTTAGGTTCCACTTCAGTTCTGAAGTTGCTTTGAGGGGCCCATATATTAGACACCCCTATGAAACACCCCATTTTAGAAACTAGACCCCTCAAAGTATTCACAATAGCATTTAGAAAGTTTATGAACCCTTTAGGTGTTTCACAGGAATTTAGAGCAAAGTAGAGGTGAAATTTACATATTTATTTTTGTCAGAAAATCCTTTTTATGCAATTTTTTTTCTATAACACAAAAGGTTTTACCAGAGAAACGCAACTCAAAATGTATTGCCCAGATTCTGCAGTTTTGATAAATATCCCACATGTGGCCCTAGTGCGGTAATGGACTGAAGCACCGGCCTCAGAAGCAAAGGAAGACCTAGTGGATTTTGAGGCCTCCTTTTTATTAGGCACCATGTCCGGTTTGAAAAGGTCTTGTGGTGCCAAAACAGTGGAAACCCCCCAAAAGTGACCCCATTTTGGAAATTAGACCCCTTGAGGAATTCATTGCAGTTTTCATGGGGTGCATGCGACTTTTTGATCAGTTTTTATTCTATTTTTTTTACAGCGTTCACCGTGCGCTATAAATGACATTCACTTTATTCTGCGGGGCGATACGATTACGGTGACACCAGATGTTTATAGTTTTTTTTATGTCTTATGGCGTTTGCACAATAAAATACGTTTTGGAAAAAATCATTCCCTTTTTGTGTTACCTTATTCTAAGAGCCAGAACTTTTTTATTTTTCCATCAAGAAAGCCGTGCGAGGACTTATTTTTTGTGTAACGAACTGTAGTTTCGATCAGGAACATTTTTCGGTACATGCGACTTTTTGATCTCTTTTTATTCCATTTTTTGGGAGGTGAAGTGACCAAACAATTGTGATTTTGGTACGGTCTATTATTATTTTCTTTTACGGCTTTCACCGCGCGGGATAAATAACGAAATAATTTTGTAGTTCAGGCCGTTACGGACGCGGCGATACCAATTATGTATAGTTTATTTGTTTGTTTATATATTTTTATTAATAATAAAGGACTGATAAGGGAAAAGGGGGGATTTTTACTTTTAATACTTTTAAAACTTTTATTTTCTTATTTTTACACATCTTTTTTTTACTTTATTACTTTGTCCCACTAGGGGACTTGAGGGCAGGAGGCCCTGATCGCTATTCTAATACACTGCACTACATGCGTAGTGCAGTGTATTGGAGCGGTCAGCTACTCACTGACAGCAAGCATAGTGGGTCCTGACTTCGTCAGGACCCACTAGGCTTCCGTCGATGGCATAGCCGGACGCCATTATTTGGTGTCCGGTTGCCATAGTTACAATCGCCAGCCGCTATCGTGTAGCAGGCCGGCGATTGTAGCTTATCCCCTAAAAAGCCGCGATCGCTATTGAATGTGGCTTTCGGTCCCCGCTGTAGGAGCTGTGACAGCTGCTGTACGAGACAGCAGCTGTTACAGCTTCTGTATGTGTCGGGAGGACGGCCAAACTCCCGTGACGTACTATTAGGTCATGGAGCGCGAACGATACAGCTACCATGACCTAATAGTACGTCCAGGAGCGGGAAAAGGTTAATGAGGTTTGTTAAAGAGGCTCTGTCAACACATTACAAGTGCCCTATCTCCTATATAAGTAAAGAGACCATGTCACCATATTATAAGTGTCCTATCTCCTATATAAGTAAAGAGACTCTGTCACCACATTATAAGTGTCCTATCTCCTATATAAGTAAAGAGGCTCTGTCAACACATTACAAGTGCCCTATCTCCTATATAAGTAAAGAGACCATGTCACCATATTATAAGTGTCCTATCTCCTATATAAGTAAAGAGACTCTGTCACCATATTATAAGTGTCCTATTTCCTATATAATTAAAGAGGCTCTGTCATCACATTATAAGTGTCCTATCTCCTATATAAGTAAAGAGGCTCTGTCACCACATTATAAGTGCCCTATCTCCTATATAAGTAAAGAGGCTCTGTCACCACATTATAAGTGTCCTATCTCCTATATAAGTAAAGAGACTCTGTCACCACATTATAAGTGTCCTATCTCCTATATAAGTAAAGAGACTCTGTCACCACATTATAAGTGCCCTATCTCCTATATAAGTAAAGAGACTCTGTCACCACATTATAAGTGTCCTATCTCCTATATAAGTAAAGAGGCTGTCACCACATTATAAGTGCCCTATCTCCTATATAAGTAAAGAGACTGTCACCACATTATAAGTGCCCTATCTCCTATATAAGTAAAGAGACTCTGTCACCACATTATAAGTGCCCTATCTCCTATATAAGTAAAGAGGCTCTGTCACCACATTATAAGTGCCCTATCTCCTATATAAGTAAAGAGGCTGTCACCACATTATAAGTGTCCTATCTCCTATATAAGTAAAGAGGCTCTGTCACCACATTATAAGTGTCCTATCTCCTATATAAGTAAAGAGGCTCTGTCACCACATTATAAGTGTCCTATCTCCTATATAAGTAAAGAGGCTCTGTCACCACATTATAAGTGCCCTATCTCCTATATAAGTAAAGAGGCTCTGTCACCACATTATAAGTGTCCTATCTCCTATATAAGTAAAGAGGCTGTCACCACATTATAAGTGTCCTATCTCCTATATAAGTAAAGAGGCTCTGTCACCACATTATAAGTGTCCTATCTCCTATATAAGTAAAGAGGCTCTGTCACCACATTATAAGTGTCCTATCTCCTATATAAGTAAAGAGACTCTGTCACCACATTATAAGTGCCCTATCTCCTATATAAGTAAAGAGGCTCTGTCACCACATTATAAGTGCCCTATCTCCTATATAAGTAAAGAGGCTCTGTCACCACATTATAAGTGTCCTATCTCCTATATAAGTAAAGAGGCTGTCACCACATTATAAGTGCCCTATCTCCTATATAAGTAAAGAGACTCTGTCACCACATTATAAGTGTCCTATCTCCTATATAAGTAAAGAGGCTCTGTCACCACATTATAAGTGTCCTATCTCCTATATAAGTAAAGAGACTCTGTCACCACATTATAAGTGTCCTATCTCCTATATAAGTAAAGAGGCTCTGTCACCACATTATAAGTGTTCTATCTCCTATATAAGTAGAGACTCTGTCACCACATTATAAGTGTCCTATCTCCTATATAAGTAAAGAGGCTCTGTCACCACATTATAAGTGCCCTATCTCCTATATAAGTAAAGAGACTCTGTCACCACATTATAAGTGCCCTATCTCCTATATAAGTAAAGAGGCTCTGTCACCACATTATAAGTGCCCTATCTCCTATATAAGTAAAGAGGCTCTGTCACCACATTATAAGTGTCCTGTCTCCTATATAAGTAAAGAGACTCTGTCACCACATTATAAGTGTCCTATCTCCTATATAAGTAAAGAGACTCTGTCACCACATTATAAGTGCCCTATCTCCTATATAAGTAAAGAGACTCTGTCACCACATTATAAGTGCCCTATCTCCTATATAAGTAAAGAGGCTCTGTCACCACATTATAAGTGCCCTATCTCCTATATAAGTAAAGAGGCTCTGTCACCACATTATAAGTGTCCTATCTCCTATATAAGTAAAGAGGCTGTCACCACATTATAAGTGTCCTATCTCCTATATAAGTAAAGAGACTCTGTCACCACATTATAAGTGTCCTATCTCCTATATAAGTAAAGAGGCTCTGTCTCCACATTATAAGTGCCCTATCTCCTATATAAGTAAAGAGACTCTGTCACCACATTATAAGTGTCCTATCTCCTATATAAGTAAAGAGGCTCTGTCACCACATTAAAAGTGCCCTATCTCCTATATAAGTGAAGAGACTCTGTCACCACATTATAAGTGCCCTATCTCCTATATAAGTAAAGAGACTGTCCCCACATTATAAGTGTCCTATCTCCTATATAAGTAAAGAGGCTCTGTCTCCACATTATAAGTGCCCTATCTCCTATATAAGTAAAGAGGCTCTGTCACCACATTATAAGTGTCCTATCTCCTATATAAGTAAAGAGGCTGTCACCACATTATAAGTGTCCTATCTCCTATATAAGTAAAGAGACTCTGTCACCACATTATAAGTGTCCTATCTCCTATATAAGTAAAGAGGCTCTGTCTCCACATTATAAGTGCCCTATCTCCTATATAAGTAAAGAGACTCTGTCACCACATTATAAGTGTCCTATCTCCTATATAAGTAAAGAGGCTCTGTCACCACATTAAAAGTGCCCTATCTCCTATATAAGTGAAGAGACTCTGTCACCACATTATAAGTGCCCTATCTCCTATATAAGTAAAGAGACTGTCCCCACATTATAAGTGTCCTATCTCCTATATAAGTAAAGAGGCTCTGTCTCCACATTATAAGTGCCCTATCTCCTATATAAGTAAAGAGACTCTGTCACCACATTATAAGTGCCCTATCTCCTATATAAGTAAAGAGGCTCTGTCACCACATTATAAGTGCCCTATCTCCTATATAAGTAAAGAGGCTGTCACCACATTATAAGTGCCCTATCTCCTATATAAGTAAAGAGACTCTGTCACCACATTATAAGTGCCCTATCTCCTATATAAGTAAAGAGACTCTGTCACCACATTATAAGTGCCCTATCTCCTATATAAGTAAAGAGACTCTGTCACCACATTATAAGTGTCCTATCTCCTATATAAGTAATGAGGCTAAAGAGGCTCTGTCTCCACATTATAAGTGCCCTATCTCCTATATAAGTAAAGAGACTCTGTCACCACATTATAAGTGCCCTATCTCCTATATAAGTAAAGAGACTGTCACCACATTATAAGTGCCCTATCTCCTATATAAGTAAAGAGGCTCTGTCACCACATTATAAGTGCCCTATCTCCTATATAAGTAAAGAGGCTCTGTCACCACATTATAAGTGTCCTGTCTCCTATATAAGTAAAGAGGCTCTGTCACCACATTATAAGTGTCCTGTCTCCTATATAAGTAAAGAGGCTCTGTCACCACATTATAAGTGCCCTATCTCCTATATAAGTAAAGAGACTCTGTCACCACATTATAAGTGCCCTATCTCCTATATAAGTAAAGAGACTCTGTCACCACATTATAAGTGCCCTATCTCCTATATAAGTAAAGAGACTCTGTCACCACATTATAAGTGCCCTATCTCCTATATAAGTAAAGAGACTCTGTCACCACATTATAAGTGTCCTATCTCCTATATAAGTAAAGAGGCTAAAGAGGCTCTGTCACCACATTATAAGTGTCCTATCTCCTATATAAGTAAAGAGACTCTGTCACCACATTATAAGTGCCCTATCTCCTATATAAGTAAAGAGACTCTGTCACCACATTATAAGTGCCCTATCTCCTATATAAGTAAAGAGGCTGTCACCACATTATAAGTGTCCTATCTCCTATATAAGTAAAGAGACTCTGTCACCACATTATAAGTGTCCTATCTCTTATATAAGTAAAGAGACTCTGTCACCACATTATAAGTGCCCTATCTCCTATATAAGTAAAGAGGCTCTGTCACCACATTATAAGTGTCCTATCTCCTATATAAGTAAAGAGGCTCTGTCACCACATTATAAGTGCCCTATCTCCTATATAAGTAAAGAGGCTCTGTCACCACATTATAAGTGTCCTATCTCCTATATAAGTAAAGAGACTCTGTCACCACATTATAAGTGCCCTATCTCCTATATAAGTAAAGAGACTCTGTCACCACATTATAAGTGTCCTATCTCTTATATAAGTAAAGAGACTCTGTCACCACATTATAAGTGCCCTATCTCCTATATAAGTAAAGAGGCTCTGTCACCACATTATAAGTGTCCTATCTCCTATATAAGTAAAGAGGCTCTGTCACCACATTATAAGTGCCCTATCTCCTATATAAGTAAAGAGGCTCTGTCACCACATTATAAGTGTCCTATCTCCTATATAAGTAAAGAGACTCTGTCACCACATTATAAGTGCCCTATCTCCTATATAAGTAAAGAGACTCTGTCACCACATTATAAGTGTCCTATCTCCTATATAAGTAAAGAGGCTCTGTCACCACATTATAAGTGTCCTATCTTCAATATAAGTAAAGAGGCTCTGTCTCCACATTATAAGTGTCCTATCTCCTATATAAGTAAAGAGACTCTGTCACCACATTATAAGTGTCCTATCTCCTATATAAGTAAAGAGGCTCTGTCACCACATTATAAGTGTCCTATCTTCAATATAAGTAAAGAGACCCTGTCACCACATTATAAGTGTCCTATCTCCTATATAAGTAAAGAGGCTCTGTCACCACATTATAAGTGCCCTATCTCCTATATAAGTAAAGAGACTGTCCCCACATTATAAGTGTCCTATCTCCTATATAAGTAAAGAGGCTCTGTCTCCACATTATAAGTGCCCTATCTCCTATATAAGTAAAGAGACTGTCACCACATTATAAGTGCCCTATCTCCTATATAAGTAAAGAGACTCTGTCACCACATTATAAGTGCCCTATCTCCTATATAAGTAAAGAGGCTCTGTCACCACATTATAAGTGTCCTATCTTCAATATAAGTAAAGAGGCTCTGTCACCACATTATACGTGCCCTATCTCCTATATAAGTAAAGAGGCTCTGTCACCACATTATAAGTGTCCTATCTCCTATATAAGTAAAGAGACTCTGTCACCACATTATAAGTGTCCTATCTCCTATATAAGTAAAGAGACTCTGTCACCACATTATAAGTGTCCTATCTCCTATATAAGTAAAGAGGCTGTCACCACATTATAAGTGTCCTATCTCCTATATAAGTAAAGAGACTCTGTCACCACATTATAAGTGTCCTATCTCCTATATAAGTAAAGAGGCTCTGTCACCACATTATAAGTGTCCTATCTCCTATATAAGTAAAGAGACTCTGTCACCACATTATAAGTGTCCTATCTCCTATATAAGTAAAGAGGCTCTGTCTCCACATTATAAGTGCCCTATCTCCTATATAAGTAAAGAGACTGTCACCACATTATAAGTGCCCTATCTCCTATATAAGTAAAGAGACTCTGTCACCACATTATAAGTGCCCTATCTCCTATATAAGTAAAGAGGCTCTGTCACCACATTATAAGTGTCCTATCTTCAATATAAGTAAAGAGGCTCTGTCACCACATTATACGTGCCCTATCTCCTATATAAGTAAAGAGGCTCTGTCACCACATTATAAGTGTCCTATCTCCTATATAAGTAAAGAGACTCTGTCACCACATTATAAGTGTCCTATCTCCTATATAAGTAAAGAGACTCTGTCACCACATTATAAGTGTCCTATCTCCTATATAAGTAAAGAGGCTGTCACCACATTATAAGTGTCCTATCTCCTATATAAGTAAAGAGACTCTGTCACCACATTATAAGTGTCCTATCTCCTATATAAGTAAAGAGGCTCTGTCACCACATTATAAGTGTCCTATCTCCTATATAAGTAAAGAGGCTCTGTCACCACATTATAAGTGCCCTATCTCCTATATAAGTAAAGAGACTCTGTCACCACATTATAAGTGTCCTATCTCCTATATAAGTAAAGAGGCTCTGTCTCCACATTATAAGTGCCCTATCTCCTATATAAGTAAAGAGACTCTGTCACCACATTATAAGTGTCCTATCTCCTATATAAGTAAAGAGGCTCTGTCACCACATTAAAAGTGCCCTATCTCCTATATAAGTGAAGAGACTCTGTCACCACATTATAAGTGCCCTATCTCCTATATAAGTAAAGAGACTGTCCCCACATTATAAGTGTCCTATCTCCTATATAAGTAAAGAGGCTCTGTCTCCACATTATAAGTGCCCTATCTCCTATATAAGTAAAGAGGCTCTGTCACCACATTATAAGTGTCCTATCTCCTATATAAGTAAAGAGGCTGTCACCACATTATAAGTGTCCTATCTCCTATATAAGTAAAGAGACTCTGTCACCACATTATAAGTGTCCTATCTCCTATATAAGTAAAGAGGCTCTGTCTCCACATTATAAGTGCCCTATCTCCTATATAAGTAAAGAGACTCTGTCACCACATTATAAGTGTCCTATCTCCTATATAAGTAAAGAGGCTCTGTCACCACATTAAAAGTGCCCTATCTCCTATATAAGTGAAGAGACTCTGTCACCACATTATAAGTGCCCTATCTCCTATATAAGTAAAGAGACTGTCCCCACATTATAAGTGTCCTATCTCCTATATAAGTAAAGAGGCTCTGTCTCCACATTATAAGTGCCCTATCTCCTATATAAGTAAAGAGACTCTGTCACCACATTATAAGTGCCCTATCTCCTATATAAGTAAAGAGGCTCTGTCACCACATTATAAGTGCCCTATCTCCTATATAAGTAAAGAGGCTGTCACCACATTATAAGTGCCCTATCTCCTATATAAGTAAAGAGACTCTGTCACCACATTATAAGTGCCCTATCTCCTATATAAGTAAAGAGACTCTGTCACCACATTATAAGTGCCCTATCTCCTATATAAGTAAAGAGACTCTGTCACCACATTATAAGTGCCCTATCTCCTATATAAGTAAAGAGACTCTGTCACCACATTATAAGTGCCCTATCTCCTATATAAGTAAAGAGGCTCTGTCACCACATTATAAGTGTCCTATCTCCTATATAAGTAAAGAGGCTAAAGAGGCTCTGTCTCCACATTATAAGTGCCCTATCTCCTATATAAGTAAAGAGACTCTGTCACCACATTATAAGTGCCCTATCTCCTATATAAGTAAAGAGACTGTCACCACATTATAAGTGCCCTATCTCCTATATAAGTAAAGAGGCTCTGTCACCACATTATAAGTGCCCTATCTCCTATATAAGTAAAGAGGCTCTGTCACCACATTATAAGTGTCCTGTCTCCTATATAAGTAAAGAGGCTCTGTCACCACATTATAAGTGTCCTGTCTCCTATATAAGTAAAGAGGCTCTGTCACCACATTATAAGTGCCCTATCTCCTATATAAGTAAAGAGACTCTGTCACCACATTATAAGTGCCCTATCTCCTATATAAGTAAAGAGACTCTGTCACCACATTATAAGTGTCCTATCTTCAATATAAGTAAAGAGGCTCTGTCTCCACATTATAAGTGTCCTATCTCCTATATAAGTAAAGAGACTCTGTCACCACATTATAAGTGTCCTATCTCCTATATAAGTAAAGAGGCTCTGTCACCACATTATAAGTGTCCTATCTTCAATATAAGTAAAGAGACCCTGTCACCACATTATAAGTGTCCTATCTCCTATATAAGTAAAGAGGCTCTGTCACCACATTATAAGTGCCCTATCTCCTATATAAGTAAAGAGACTGTCCCCACATTATAAGTGTCCTATCTCCTATATAAGTAAAGAGGCTCTGTCTCCACATTATAAGTGCCCTATCTCCTATATAAGTAAAGAGACTGTCACCACATTATAAGTGCCCTATCTCCTATATAAGTAAAGAGACTCTGTCACCACATTATAAGTGCCCTATCTCCTATATAAGTAAAGAGGCTCTGTCACCACATTATAAGTGTCCTATCTTCAATATAAGTAAAGAGGCTCTGTCACCACATTATACGTGCCCTATCTCCTATATAAGTAAAGAGGCTCTGTCACCACATTATAAGTGTCCTATCTCCTATATAAGTAAAGAGACTCTGTCACCACATTATAAGTGTCCTATCTCCTATATAAGTAAAGAGGCTGTCACCACATTATAAGTGTCCTATCTCCTATATAAGTAAAGAGACTCTGTCACCACATTATAAGTGTCCTATCTCCTATATAAGTAAAGAGGCTCTGTCACCACATTATAAGTGTCCTATCTCCTATATAAGTAAAGAGGCTCTGTCACCACATTATAAGTGCCCTATCTCCTATATAAGTAAAGAGACTCTGTCACCACATTATAAGTGTCCTATCTCCTATATAAGTAAAGAGGCTCTGTCTCCACATTATAAGTGCCCTATCTCCTATATAAGTAAAGAGACTCTGTCACCACATTATAAGTGTCCTATCTCCTATATAAGTAAAGAGGCTCTGTCACCACATTAAAAGTGCCCTATCTCCTATATAAGTGAAGAGACTCTGTCACCACATTATAAGTGCCCTATCTCCTATATAAGTAAAGAGACTGTCCCCACATTATAAGTGTCCTATCTCCTATATAAGTAAAGAGGCTCTGTCTCCACATTATAAGTGCCCTATCTCCTATATAAGTAAAGAGGCTCTGTCACCACATTATAAGTGTCCTATCTCCTATATAAGTAAAGAGGCTGTCACCACATTATAAGTGTCCTATCTCCTATATAAGTAAAGAGACTCTGTCACCACATTATAAGTGTCCTATCTCCTATATAAGTAAAGAGGCTCTGTCTCCACATTATAAGTGCCCTATCTCCTATATAAGTAAAGAGACTCTGTCACCACATTATAAGTGTCCTATCTCCTATATAAGTAAAGAGGCTCTGTCACCACATTAAAAGTGCCCTATCTCCTATATAAGTGAAGAGACTCTGTCACCACATTATAAGTGCCCTATCTCCTATATAAGTAAAGAGACTGTCCCCACATTATAAGTGTCCTATCTCCTATATAAGTAAAGAGGCTCTGTCTCCACATTATAAGTGCCCTATCTCCTATATAAGTAAAGAGACTCTGTCACCACATTATAAGTGCCCTATCTCCTATATAAGTAAAGAGGCTCTGTCACCACATTATAAGTGCCCTATCTCCTATATAAGTAAAGAGGCTGTCACCACATTATAAGTGCCCTATCTCCTATATAAGTAAAGAGACTCTGTCACCACATTATAAGTGCCCTATCTCCTATATAAGTAAAGAGACTCTGTCACCACATTATAAGTGCCCTATCTCCTATATAAGTAAAGAGACTCTGTCACCACATTATAAGTGCCCTATCTCCTATATAAGTAAAGAGACTCTGTCACCACATTATAAGTGCCCTATCTCCTATATAAGTAAAGAGGCTCTGTCACCACATTATAAGTGTCCTATCTCCTATATAAGTAAAGAGGCTAAAGAGGCTCTGTCTCCACATTATAAGTGCCCTATCTCCTATATAAGTAAAGAGACTCTGTCACCACATTATAAGTGCCCTATCTCCTATATAAGTAAAGAGACTGTCACCACATTATAAGTGCCCTATCTCCTATATAAGTAAAGAGGCTCTGTCACCACATTATAAGTGCCCTATCTCCTATATAAGTAAAGAGGCTCTGTCACCACATTATAAGTGTCCTGTCTCCTATATAAGTAAAGAGGCTCTGTCACCACATTATAAGTGTCCTGTCTCCTATATAAGTAAAGAGGCTCTGTCACCACATTATAAGTGCCCTATCTCCTATATAAGTAAAGAGACTCTGTCACCACATTATAAGTGCCCTATCTCCTATATAAGTAAAGAGACTCTGTCACCACATTATAAGTGCCCTATCTCCTATATAAGTAAAGAGACTCTGTCACCACATTATAAGTGCCCTATCTCCTATATAAGTAAAGAGACTCTGTCACCACATTATAAGTGTCCTATCTCCTATATAAGTAAAGAGGCTAAAGAGGCTCTGTCACCACATTATAAGTGTCCTATCTCCTATATAAGTAAAGAGACTCTGTCACCACATTATAAGTGCCCTATCTCCTATATAAGTAAAGAGACTCTGTCACCACATTATAAGTGCCCTATCTCCTATATAAGTAAAGAGGCTGTCACCACATTATAAGTGTCCTATCTCCTATATAAGTAAAGAGACTCTGTCACCACATTATAAGTGTCCTATCTCTTATATAAGTAAAGAGACTCTGTCACCACATTATAAGTGCCCTATCTCCTATATAAGTAAAGAGGCTCTGTCACCACATTATAAGTGTCCTATCTCCTATATAAGTAAAGAGGCTCTGTCACCACATTATAAGTGCCCTATCTCCTATATAAGTAAAGAGGCTCTGTCACCACATTATAAGTGTCCTATCTCCTATATAAGTAAAGAGACTCTGTCACCACATTATAAGTGCCCTATCTCCTATATAAGTAAAGAGACTCTGTCACCACATTATAAGTGTCCTATCTCTTATATAAGTAAAGAGACTCTGTCACCACATTATAAGTGCCCTATCTCCTATATAAGTAAAGAGGCTCTGTCACCACATTATAAGTGTCCTATCTCCTATATAAGTAAAGAGGCTCTGTCACCACATTATAAGTGCCCTATCTCCTATATAAGTAAAGAGGCTCTGTCACCACATTATAAGTGTCCTATCTCCTATATAAGTAAAGAGACTCTGTCACCACATTATAAGTGCCCTATCTCCTATATAAGTAAAGAGACTCTGTCACCACATTATAAGTGTCCTATCTCCTATATAAGTAAAGAGGCTCTGTCACCACATTATAAGTGTCCTATCTTCAATATAAGTAAAGAGGCTCTGTCTCCACATTATAAGTGTCCTATCTCCTATATAAGTAAAGAGACTCTGTCACCACATTATAAGTGTCCTATCTCCTATATAAGTAAAGAGGCTCTGTCACCACATTATAAGTGTCCTATCTTCAATATAAGTAAAGAGACCCTGTCACCACATTATAAGTGTCCTATCTCCTATATAAGTAAAGAGGCTCTGTCACCACATTATAAGTGCCCTATCTCCTATATAAGTAAAGAGACTGTCCCCACATTATAAGTGTCCTATCTCCTATATAAGTAAAGAGGCTCTGTCTCCACATTATAAGTGCCCTATCTCCTATATAAGTAAAGAGACTGTCACCACATTATAAGTGCCCTATCTCCTATATAAGTAAAGAGACTCTGTCACCACATTATAAGTGCCCTATCTCCTATATAAGTAAAGAGGCTCTGTCACCACATTATAAGTGTCCTATCTTCAATATAAGTAAAGAGGCTCTGTCACCACATTATACGTGCCCTATCTCCTATATAAGTAAAGAGGCTCTGTCACCACATTATAAGTGTCCTATCTCCTATATAAGTAAAGAGACTCTGTCACCACATTATAAGTGTCCTATCTCCTATATAAGTAAAGAGACTCTGTCACCACATTATAAGTGTCCTATCTCCTATATAAGTAAAGAGGCTGTCACCACATTATAAGTGTCCTATCTCCTATATAAGTAAAGAGACTCTGTCACCACATTATAAGTGTCCTATCTCCTATATAAGTAAAGAGGCTCTGTCACCACATTATAAGTGTCCTATCTCCTATATAAGTAAAGAGGCTCTGTCACCACATTATAAGTGCCCTATCTCCTATATAAGTAAAGAGACTCTGTCACCACATTATAAGTGTCCTATCTCCTATATAAGTAAAGAGGCTCTGTCTCCACATTATAAGTGCCCTATCTCCTATATAAGTAAAGAGACTCTGTCACCACATTATAAGTGTCCTATCTCCTATATAAGTAAAGAGGCTCTGTCACCACATTAAAAGTGCCCTATCTCCTATATAAGTGAAGAGACTCTGTCACCACATTATAAGTGCCCTATCTCCTATATAAGTAAAGACACTGTCCCCACATTATAAGTGTCCTATCTCCTATATAAGTAAAGAGGCTCTGTCTCCACATTATAAGTGCCCTATCTCCTATATAAGTAAAGAGACTGTCACCACATTATAAGTGCCCTATCTCCTATATAAGTAAAGAGACTCTGTCACCACATTATAAGTGCCCTATCTCCTATATAAGTAAAGAGGCTCTGTCACCACATTATAAGTGCCCTATCTCCTATATAAGTAAAGAGGCTGTCACCACATTATAAGTGCCCTATCTCCTATATAAGTAAAGAGACTCTGTCACCACATTATAAGTGCCCTATCTCCTATATAAGTAAAGAGACTCTGTCACCACATTATAAGTGCCCTATCTCCTATATAAGTAAAGAGACTCTGTCACCACATTATTAAGTGCCCTATCTCCTATATAAGTAAAGAGACTCTGTCACCACATTATAAGTGCCCTATCTCCTATATAAGTAAAGAGACTCTGTCACCACATTATAAGTGTCCTATCTCCTATATAAGTAAAGAGGCTAAAGAGGCTCTGTCTCCACATTATAAGTGCCCTATCTCCTATATAAGTAAAGAGACTCTGTCACCACATTATAAGTGCCCTATCTCCTATATAAGTAAAGAGACTGTCACCACATTATAAGTGCCCTATCTCCTATATAAGTAAAGAGGCTCTGTCACCACATTATAAGTGCCCTATCTCCTATATAAGTAAAGAGGCTCTGTCACCACATTATAAGTGTCCTGTCTCCTATATAAGTAAAGAGGCTGTCACCACATTATAAGTGCCCTATCTCCTATATAAGTAAAGAGACTCTGTCACCACATTATAAGTGCCCTATCTCCTATATAAGTAAAGAGACTCTGTCACCACATTATAAGTGCCCTATCTCCTATATAAGTAAAGAGACTCTGTCACCACATTATAAGTGCCCTATCTCCTATATAAGTAAAGAGACTCTGTCACCACATTATAAGTGCCCTATCTCCTATATAAGTAAAGAGACTCTGTCACCACATTATAAGTGTCCTATCTCCTATATAAGTAAAGAGGCTAAAGAGGCTCTGTCACCACATTATAAGTGTCCTATCTCCTATATAAGTAAAGAGACTCTGTCACCACATTATAAGTGCCCTATCTCCTATATAAGTAAAGAGACTCTGTCACCACATTATAAGTGTCCTATCTCTTATATAAGTAAAGAGACTCTGTCACCACATTATAAGTGCCCTATCTCCTATATAAGTAAAGAGGCTCTGTCACCACATTATAAGTGTCCTATCTCCTATATAAGTAAAGAGGCTCTGTCACCACATTATAAGTGCCCTATCTCCCATATAAGTAAAGAGGCTCTGTCACCACATTATAAGTGTCCTATCTCCTATATAAGTAAAGAGACTCTGTCACCACATTATAAGTGCCCTATCTCCTATATAAGTAAAGAGACTCTGTCACCACATTATAAGTGTCCTATCTCCTATATAAGTAAAGAGGCTCTGTCACCACATTATAAGTGTCCTATCTTCAATATAAGTAAAGAGGCTCTGTCACCACATTATAAGTGTCCTATCTCCTATATAAGTAAAGAGGCTCTGTCACCACATTATAAGTGCCCTATCTCCTATATAAGTAAAGAGACTGTCCCCACATTATAAGTGTCCTATCTCCTATATAAGTAAAGAGGCTCTGTCTCCACATTATAAGTGCCCTATCTCCTATATAAGTAAAGAGACTGTCACCACATTATAAGTGCCCTATCTCCTATATAAGTAAAGAGACTCTGTCACCACATTATAAGTGCCCTATCTCCTATATAAGTAAAGAGGCTCTGTCACCACATTATAAGTGTCCTATCTCCTATATAAGTAAAGAGACTCTGTCACCACATTATAAGTGTCCTATCTCCTATATAAGTAAAGAGACTCTGTCACCACATTATAAGTGTCCTATCTCCTATATAAGTAAAGAGACTCTGTCACCACATTATAAGTGTCCTATCTCCTATATAAGTAAAGAGGCTCTGTCACCACATTATAAGTGTCCTATCTCCTATATAAGTAAAGAGGCTCTGTCACCACATTATAAGTGCCCTATCTCCTATATAAGTAAAGAGACTGTCACCACATTATAAGTGCCCTATCTCCTATATAAGTAAAGAGACTCTGTCACCACATTATAAGTGTCCTATCTCCTATATAAGTAAAGAGGCTCTGTCTCCACATTATAAGTGCCCTATCTCCTATATAAGTAAAGAGACTCTGTCACCACATTATAAGTGTCCTATATCCTATATAAGTAAAGAGGCTCTGTCTCCACATTATAAGTGCCCTATCTCCTATATAAGTGAAGAGACTCTGTCACCACATTATAAGTGCCCTATCTCCTATATAAGTAAAGAGACTGTCCCCACATTATAAGTGTCCTATCTCCTATATAAGTAAAGAGGCTCTGTCTCCACATTATAAGTGCCCTATCTCCTATATAAGTAAAGAGACTGTCACCACATTATAAGTGCCCTATCTCCTATATAAGTAAAGAGACTCTGTCACCACATTATAAGTGCCCTATCTCCTATATAAGTAAAGAGGCTCTGTCACCACATTATAAGTGTCCTATCTCCTATATAAGTAAAGAGACTCTGTCACCACAATATAAGTGTCCTATCTCCTATATAAGTAAAGAGACTCTGTCACCACATTATAAGTGTCCTATCTCCTATATAAGTAAAGAGGCTGTCACCACATTATAAGTGTCCTATCTCCTATATAAGTAAAGAGACTCTGTCACCACATTATAAGTGTCCTATCTCCTATATAAGTAAAGAGGCTCTGTCACCACATTATAAGTGTCCTATCTCCTATATAAGTAAAGAGGCTCTGTCACCACATTATAAGTGCCCTATCTCCTATATAAGTAAAGAGACTGTCACCACATTATAAGTGCCCTATCTCCTATATAAGTAAAGAGACTCTGTCACCACATTATAAGTGTCCTATCTCCTATATAAGTAAAGAGGCTCTGTCTCCACATTATAAGTGCCCTATCTCCTATATAAGTAAAGAGACTCTGTCACCACATTATAAGTGTCCTATATCCTATATAAGTAAAGAGGCTCTGTCTCCACATTATAAGTGCCCTATCTCCTATATAAGTGAAGAGACTCTGTCACCACATTATAAGTGCCCTATCTCCTATATAAGTAAAGAGACTGTCCCCACATTATAAGTGTCCTATCTCCTATATAAGTAATGAGGCTCTGTCACCACATTATAAGTGCCCTATCTCCTATATAAGTAAAGAGGCTCTGTCACCACATTAAAAGTGCCCTATCTCCTATATAAGTGAAGAGACTCTGTCACCACATTATAAGTGCCCTATCTCCTATATAAGTAAAGAGACTGTCCCCACATTATAAGTGTCCTATCTCCTATATAAGTAAAGAGGCTCTGTCTCCACATTATAAGTGCCCTATCTCCTATATAAGTAAAGAGACTGTCACCACATTATAAGTGCCCTATCTCCTATATAAGTAAAGAGACTCTGTCACCACATTATAAGTGCCCTATCTCCTATATAAGTAAAGAGGCTCTGTCACCACATTATAAGTGCCCTATCTCCTATATAAGTAAAGAGGCTGTCACCACATTATAAGTGCCCTATCTCCTATATAAGTAAAGAGACTCTGTCACCACATTATAAGTGCCCTATCTCCTATATAAGTAAAGAGACTCTGTCACCACATTATAAGTGCCCTATCTCCTATATAAGTAAAGAGACTCTGTCACCACATTATAAGTGCCCTATCTCCTATATAAGTAAAGAGACTCTGTCACCACATTATAAGTGCCCTATCTCCTATATAAGTAAAGAGACTCTGTCACCACATTATAAGTGTCCTATCTCCTATATAAGTAAAGAGGCTAAAGAGGCTCTGTCACCACATTATAAGTGCCCTATCTCCTATATAAGTAAAGAGACTCTGTCACCACATTATAAGTGCCCTATCTCCTATATAAGTAAAGAGACTGTCACCACATTATAAGTGCCCTATCTCCTATATAAGTAAAGAGGCTCTGTCACCACATTATAAGTGCCCTATCTCCTATATAAGTAAAGAGGCTCTGTCACCACATTATAAGTGTCCTGTCTCCTATATAAGTAAAGAGGCTGTCACCACATTATAAGTGCCCTATCTCCTATATAAGTAAAGAGACTCTGTCACCACATTATAAGTGCCCTATCTCCTATATAAGTAAAGAGACTCTGTCACCACATTATAAGTGCCCTATCTCCTATATAAGTAAAGAGACTCTGTCACCACATTATAAGTGCCCTATCTCCTATATAAGTAAAGAGACTCTGTCACCACATTATAAGTGCCCTATCTCCTATATAAGTAAAGAGACTCTGTCACCACATTATAAGTGTCCTATCTCCTATATAAGTAAAGAGGCTAAAGAGGCTCTGTCACCACATTATAAGTGTCCTATCTCCTATATAAGTAAAGAGACTCTGTCACCACATTATAAGTGCCCTATCTCCTATATAAGTAAAGAGACTCTGTCACCACATTATAAGTGCCCTATCTCCTATATAAGTAAAGAGGCTGTCACCACATTATAAGTGTCCTATCTCCTATATAAGTAAAGAGACTCTGTCACCACATTATAAGTGCCCTATCTCCTATAAGTAAAGAGACTCTGTCACCACATTATAAGTGTCCTATCTCCTATATAAGTAAAGAGGCTCTGTCACCACATTATAAGTGTCCTATCTCCTATATAAGTAAAGAGACTCTGTCACCACATTATAAGTGCCCTATCTCCTATATAAGTAAAGAGGCTCTGTCACCACATTATAAGTGCCCTATCTCCTATATAAGTAAAGAGGCTCTGTCACCACATTATAAGTGCCCTATCTCCTATATAAGTAAAGAGGCTCTGTCACCACATTATAAGTGCCCTATCTCCTATATAAGTAAAGAGGCTCTGTCACCACATTATAAGTGTCCTATCTCCTATATAAGTAAAGAGGCTCTGTCACCACATTATAAGTGCCCTATCTCCTATATAAGTAAAGAGGCTCTGTCACCACATTATAAGTGTCCTATCTCCTATATAAGTAAAGAGGCTGTCACCACATTATAAGTGTCCTATCTCCTATATAAGTAAAGAGGCTCTGTCACCACATTATAAGTGTCCTATCTCCTATATAAGTAAAGAGGCTCTGTCACCACATTATAAGTGTCCTATCTCCTATATAAGTAAAGAGACTCTGTCACCACATTATAAGTGCCCTATCTCCTATATAAGTAAAGAGGCTCTGTCACCACATTATAAGTGCCCTATCTCCTATATAAGTAAAGAGGCTCTGTCACCACATTATAAGTGTCCTATCTCCTATATAAGTAAAGAGGCTGTCACCACATTATAAGTGCCCTATCTCCTATATCAGTAAAGAGACTCTGTCACCACATTATAAGTGTCCTATCTCCTATATAAGTAAAGAGGCTCTGTCACCACATTATAAGTGTCCTATCTCCTATATAAGTAAAGAGACTCTGTCACCACATTATAAGTGTCCTATCTCCTATATAAGTAAAGAGGCTCTGTCACCACATTATAAGTGTTCTATCTCCTATATAAGTAGAGACTCTGTCACCACATTATAAGTGTCCTATCTCCTATATAAGTAAAGAGGCTCTGTCACCACATTATAAGTGCCCTATCTCCTATATAAGTAAAGAGACTCTGTCACCACATTATAAGTGCCCTATCTCCTATATAAGTAAAGAGGCTCTGTCACCACATTATAAGTGCCCTATCTCCTATATAAGTAAAGAGGCTCTGTCACCACATTATAAGTGTCCTGTCTCCTATATAAGTAAAGAGACTCTGTCACCACATTATAAGTGTCCTATCTCCTATATAAGTAAAGAGACTCTGTCACCACATTATAAGTGCCCTATCTCCTATATAAGTAAAGAGACTCTGTCACCACATTATAAGTGCCCTATCTCCTATATAAGTAAAGAGGCTCTGTCACCACATTATAAGTGCCCTATCTCCTATATAAGTAAAGAGGCTCTGTCACCACATTATAAGTGTCCTATCTCCTATATAAGTAAAGAGGCTGTCACCACATTATAAGTGTCCTATCTCCTATATAAGTAAAGAGACTCTGTCACCACATTATAAGTGTCCTATCTCCTATATAAGTAAAGAGGCTCTGTCTCCACATTATAAGTGCCCTATCTCCTATATAAGTAAAGAGACTCTGTCACCACATTATAAGTGTCCTATCTCCTATATAAGTAAAGAGGCTCTGTCACCACATTAAAAGTGCCCTATCTCCTATATAAGTGAAGAGACTCTGTCACCACATTATAAGTGCCCTATCTCCTATATAAGTAAAGAGACTGTCCCCACATTATAAGTGTCCTATCTCCTATATAAGTAAAGAGGCTCTGTCTCCACATTATAAGTGCCCTATCTCCTATATAAGTAAAGAGGCTCTGTCACCACATTATAAGTGTCCTATCTCCTATATAAGTAAAGAGGCTGTCACCACATTATAAGTGTCCTATCTCCTATATAAGTAAAGAGACTCTGTCACCACATTATAAGTGTCCTATCTCCTATATAAGTAAAGAGGCTCTGTCTCCACATTATAAGTGCCCTATCTCCTATATAAGTAAAGAGACTCTGTCACCACATTATAAGTGTCCTATCTCCTATATAAGTAAAGAGGCTCTGTCACCACATTAAAAGTGCCCTATCTCCTATATAAGTGAAGAGACTCTGTCACCACATTATAAGTGCCCTATCTCCTATATAAGTAAAGAGACTGTCCCCACATTATAAGTGTCCTATCTCCTATATAAGTAAAGAGGCTCTGTCTCCACATTATAAGTGCCCTATCTCCTATATAAGTAAAGAGACTCTGTCACCACATTATAAGTGCCCTATCTCCTATATAAGTAAAGAGGCTCTGTCACCACATTATAAGTGCCCTATCTCCTATATAAGTAAAGAGGCTGTCACCACATTATAAGTGCCCTATCTCCTATATAAGTAAAGAGACTCTGTCACCACATTATAAGTGCCCTATCTCCTATATAAGTAAAGAGACTCTGTCACCACATTATAAGTGCCCTATCTCCTATATAAGTAAAGAGACTCTGTCACCACATTATAAGTGCCCTATCTCCTATATAAGTAAAGAGACTCTGTCACCACATTATAAGTGCCCTATCTCCTATATAAGTAAAGAGGCTCTGTCACCACATTATAAGTGTCCTATCTCCTATATAAGTAAAGAGGCTAAAGAGGCTCTGTCTCCACATTATAAGTGCCCTATCTCCTATATAAGTAAAGAGACTCTGTCACCACATTATAAGTGCCCTATCTCCTATATAAGTAAAGAGACTGTCACCACATTATAAGTGCCCTATCTCCTATATAAGTAAAGAGGCTCTGTCACCACATTATAAGTGCCCTATCTCCTATATAAGTAAAGAGGCTCTGTCACCACATTATAAGTGTCCTGTCTCCTATATAAGTAAAGAGGCTCTGTCACCACATTATAAGTGTCCTGTCTCCTATATAAGTAAAGAGGCTCTGTCACCACATTATAAGTGCCCTATCTCCTATATAAGTAAAGAGACTCTGTCACCACATTATAAGTGCCCTATCTCCTATATAAGTAAAGAGACTCTGTCACCACATTATAAGTGCCCTATCTCCTATATAAGTAAAGAGACTCTGTCACCACATTATAAGTGCCCTATCTCCTATATAAGTAAAGAGACTCTGTCACCACATTATAAGTGTCCTATCTCCTATATAAGTAAAGAGGCTAAAGAGGCTCTGTCACCACATTATAAGTGTCCTATCTCCTATATAAGTAAAGAGACTCTGTCACCACATTATAAGTGCCCTATCTCCTATATAAGTAAAGAGACTCTGTCACCACATTATAAGTGCCCTATCTCCTATATAAGTAAAGAGGCTGTCACCACATTATAAGTGTCCTATCTCCTATATAAGTAAAGAGACTCTGTCACCACATTATAAGTGTCCTATCTCTTATATAAGTAAAGAGACTCTGTCACCACATTATAAGTGCCCTATCTCCTATATAAGTAAAGAGGCTCTGTCACCACATTATAAGTGTCCTATCTCCTATATAAGTAAAGAGGCTCTGTCACCACATTATAAGTGCCCTATCTCCTATATAAGTAAAGAGGCTCTGTCACCACATTATAAGTGTCCTATCTCCTATATAAGTAAAGAGACTCTGTCACCACATTATAAGTGCCCTATCTCCTATATAAGTAAAGAGACTCTGTCACCACATTATAAGTGTCCTATCTCTTATATAAGTAAAGAGACTCTGTCACCACATTATAAGTGCCCTATCTCCTATATAAGTAAAGAGGCTCTGTCACCACATTATAAGTGTCCTATCTCCTATATAAGTAAAGAGGCTCTGTCACCACATTATAAGTGCCCTATCTCCTATATAAGTAAAGAGGCTCTGTCACCACATATAAGTGTCCTATCTCCTATATAAGTAAAGAGACTCTGTCACCACATTATAAGTGCCCTATCTCCTATATAAGTAAAGAGACTCTGTCACCACATTATAAGTGTCCTATCTCCTATATAAGTAAAGAGGCTCTGTCACCACATTATAAGTGTCCTATCTTCAATATAAGTAAAGAGGCTCTGTCTCCACATTATAAGTGTCCTATCTCCTATATAAGTAAAGAGACTCTGTCACCACATTATAAGTGTCCTATCTCCTATATAAGTAAAGAGGCTCTGTCACCACATTATAAGTGTCCTATCTTCAATATAAGTAAAGAGACCCTGTCACCACATTATAAAGTGTCCTATCTCCTATATAAGTAAAGAGGCTCTGTCACCACATTATAAGTGCCCTATCTCCTATATAAGTAAAGAGACTGTCCCCACATTATAAGTGTCCTATCTCCTATATAAGTAAAGAGGCTCTGTCTCCACATTATAAGTGCCCTATCTCCTATATAAGTAAAGAGACTGTCACCACATTATAAGTGCCCTATCTCCTATATAAGTAAAGAGACTCTGTCACCACATTATAAGTGCCCTATCTCCTATATAAGTAAAGAGGCTCTGTCACCACATTATAAGTGTCCTATCTTCAATATAAGTAAAGAGGCTCTGTCACCACATTATACGTGCCCTATCTCCTATATAAGTAAAGAGGCTCTGTCACCACATTATAAGTGTCCTATCTCCTATATAAGTAAAGAGACTCTGTCACCACATTATAAGTGTCCTATCTCCTATATAAGTAAAGAGACTCTGTCACCACATTATAAGTGTCCTATCTCCTATATAAGTAAAGAGGCTGTCACCACATTATAAGTGTCCTATCTCCTATATAAGTAAAGAGACTCTGTCACCACATTATAAGTGTCCTATCTCCTATATAAGTAAAGAGGCTCTGTCACCACATTATAAGTGTCCTATCTCCTATATAAGTAAAGAGGCTCTGTCACCACATTATAAGTGCCCTATCTCCTATATAAGTAAAGAGACTCTGTCACCACATTATAAGTGTCCTATCTCCTATATAAGTAAAGAGGCTCTGTCTCCACATTATAAGTGCCCTATCTCCTATATAAGTAAAGAGACTCTGTCACCACATTATAAGTGTCCTATCTCCTATTTAAGTAAAGAGGCTCTGTCACCACATTAAAAGTGCCCTATCTCCTATATAAGTGAAGAGACTCTGTCACCACATTATAAGTGCCCTATCTCCTATATAAGTAAAGACACTGTCCCCACATTATAAGTGTCCTATCTCCTATATAAGTAAAGAGGCTCTGTCTCCACATTATAAGTGCCCTATCTCCTATATAAGTAAAGAGACTGTCACCACATTATAAGTGCCCTATCTCCTATATAAGTAAAGAGACTCTGTCACCACATTATAAGTGCCCTATCTCCTATATAAGTAAAGAGGCTCTGTCACCACATTATAAGTGCCCTATCTCCTATATAAGTAAAGAGGCTGTCACCACATTATAAGTGCCCTATCTCCTATATAAGTAAAGAGACTCTGTCACCACATTATAAGTGCCCTATCTCCTATATAAGTAAAGAGACTCTGTCACCACATTATAAGTGCCCTATCTCCTATATAAGTAAAGAGACTCTGTCACCACATTATAAGTGCCCTATCTCCTATATAAGTAAAGAGGCTCTGTCACCACATTATAAGTGCCCTATCTCCTATATAAGTAAAGAGGCTCTGTCACCACATTATAAGTGTCCTATCTCCTATATAAGTAAAGAGGCTGTCACCACATTATAAGTGTCCTATCTCCTATATAAGTAAAGAGACTCTGTCACCACATTATAAGTGTCCTATCTCCTATATAAGTAAAGAGGCTCTGTCTCCACATTATAAGTGCCCTATCTCCTATATAAGTAAAGAGACTCTGTCACCACATTATAAGTGTCCTATCTCCTATATAAGTAAAGAGGCTCTGTCACCACATTAAAAGTGCCCTATCTCCTATATAAGTGAAGAGACTCTGTCACCACATTATAAGTGCCCTATCTCCTATATAAGTAAAGAGACTGTCCCCACATTATAAGTGTCCTATCTCCTATATAAGTAAAGAGGCTCTGTCTCCACATTATAAGTGCCCTATCTCCTATATAAGTAAAGAGGCTCTGTCACCACATTATAAGTGTCCTATCTCCTATATAAGTAAAGAGGCTGTCACCACATTATAAGTGTCCTATCTCCTATATAAGTAAAGAGACTCTGTCACCACATTATAAGTGTCCTATCTCCTATATAAGTAAAGAGGCTCTGTCTCCACATTATAAGTGCCCTATCTCCTATATAAGTAAAGAGACTCTGTCACCACATTATAAGTGTCCTATCTCCTATATAAGTAAAGAGGCTCTGTCACCACATTAAAAGTGCCCTATCTCCTATATAAGTGAAGAGACTCTGTCACCACATTATAAGTGCCCTATCTCCTATATAAGTAAAGAGACTGTCCCCACATTATAAGTGTCCTATCTCCTATATAAGTAAAGAGGCTCTGTCTCCACATTATAAGTGCCCTATCTCCTATATAAGTAAAGAGACTCTGTCACCACATTATAAGTGCCCTATCTCCTATATAAGTAAAGAGGCTCTGTCACCACATTATAAGTGCCCTATCTCCTATATAAGTAAAGAGGCTGTCACCACATTATAAGTGCCCTATCTCCTATATAAGTAAAGAGACTCTGTCACCACATTATAAGTGCCCTATCTCCTATATAAGTAAAGAGACTCTGTCACCACATTATAAGTGCCCTATCTCCTATATAAGTAAAGAGACTCTGTCACCACATTATAAGTGCCCTATCTCCTATATAAGTAAAGAGACTCTGTCACCACATTATAAGTGCCCTATCTCCTATATAAGTAAAGAGGCTCTGTCACCACATTATAAGTGTCCTATCTCCTATATAAGTAAAGAGGCTAAAGAGGCTCTGTCTCCACATTATAAGTGCCCTATCTCCTATATAAGTAAAGAGACTCTGTCACCACATTATAAGTGCCCTATCTCCTATATAAGTAAAGAGACTGTCACCACATTATAAGTGCCCTATCTCCTATATAAGTAAAGAGGCTCTGTCACCACATTATAAGTGCCCTATCTCCTATATAAGTAAAGAGGCTCTGTCACCACATTATAAGTGTCCTGTCTCCTATATAAGTAAAGAGGCTCTGTCACCACATTATAAGTGTCCTGTCTCCTATATAAGTAAAGAGGCTCTGTCACCACATTATAAGTGCCCTATCTCCTATATAAGTAAAGAGACTCTGTCACCACATTATAAGTGCCCTATCTCCTATATAAGTAAAGAGACTCTGTCACCACATTATAAGTGCCCTATCTCCTATATAAGTAAAGAGACTCTGTCACCACATTATAAGTGCCCTATCTCCTATATAAGTAAAGAGACTCTGTCACCACATTATAAGTGTCCTATCTCCTATATAAGTAAAGAGGCTAAAGAGGCTCTGTCACCACATTATAAGTGTCCTATCTCCTATATAAGTAAAGAGACTCTGTCACCACATTATAAGTGCCCTATCTCCTATATAAGTAAAGAGACTCTGTCACCACATTATAAGTGCCCTATCTCCTATATAAGTAAAGAGGCTGTCACCACATTATAAGTGTCCTATCTCCTATATAAGTAAAGAGACTCTGTCACCACATTATAAGTGTCCTATCTCTTATATAAGTAAAGAGACTCTGTCACCACATTATAAGTGCCCTATCTCCTATATAAGTAAAGAGGCTCTGTCACCACATTATAAGTGTCCTATCTCCTATATAAGTAAAGAGGCTCTGTCACCACATTATAAGTGCCCTATCTCCTATATAAGTAAAGAGGCTCTGTCACCACATTATAAGTGTCCTATCTCCTATATAAGTAAAGAGACTCTGTCACCACATTATAAGTGCCCTATCTCCTATATAAGTAAAGAGACTCTGTCACCACATTATAAGTGTCCTATCTCTTATATAAGTAAAGAGACTCTGTCACCACATTATAAGTGCCCTATCTCCTATATAAGTAAAGAGGCTCTGTCACCACATTATAAGTGTCCTATCTCCTATATAAGTAAAGAGGCTCTGTCACCACATTATAAGTGCCCTATCTCCTATATAAGTAAAGAGGCTCTGTCACCACATTATAAGTGTCCTATCTCCTATATAAGTAAAGAGACTCTGTCACCACATTATAAGTGCCCTATCTCCTATATAAGTAAAGAGACTCTGTCACCACATTATAAGTGTCCTATCTCCTATATAAGTAAAGAGGCTCTGTCACCACATTATAAGTGTCCTATCTTCAATATAAGTAAAGAGGCTCTGTCTCCACATTATAAGTGTCCTATCTCCTATATAAGTAAAGAGACTCTGTCACCACATTATAAGTGTCCTATCTCCTATATAAGTAAAGAGGCTCTGTCACCACATTATAAGTGTCCTATCTTCAATATAAGTAAAGAGACCCTGTCACCACATTATAAGTGTCCTATCTCCTATATAAGTAAAGAGGCTCTGTCACCACATTATAAGTGCCCTATCTCCTATATAAGTAAAGAGACTGTCCCCACATTATAAGTGTCCTATCTCCTATATAAGTAAAGAGGCTCTGTCTCCACATTATAAGTGCCCTATCTCCTATATAAGTAAAGAGACTGTCACCACATTATAAGTGCCCTATCTCCTATATAAGTAAAGAGACTCTGTCACCACATTATAAGTGCCCTATCTCCTATATAAGTAAAGAGGCTCTGTCACCACATTATAAGTGTCCTATCTTCAATATAAGTAAAGAGGCTCTGTCACCACATTATACGTGCCCTATCTCCTATATAAGTAAAGAGGCTCTGTCACCACATTATAAGTGCCCTATCTCCTATATAAGTAAAGAGGCTCTGTCACCACATTATAAGTGTCCTATCTCCTATATAAGTAAAGAGACTCTGTCACCACATTATAAGTGTCCTATCTCCTATATAAGTAAAGAGACTCTGTCACCACATTATAAGTGTCCTATCTCCTATATAAGTAAAGAGGCTGTCACCACATTATAAGTGTCCTATCTCCTATATAAGTAAAGAGACTCTGTCACCACATTATAAGTGTCCTATCTCCTATATAAGTAAAGAGGCTCTGTCACCACATTATAAGTGTCCTATCTCCTATATAAGTAAAGAGGCTCTGTCACCACATTATAAGTGCCCTATCTCCTATATAAGTAAAGAGACTCTGTCACCACATTATAAGTGTCCTATCTCCTATATAAGTAAAGAGGCTCTGTCTCCACATTATAAGTGCCCTATCTCCTATATAAGTAAAGAGACTCTGTCACCACATTATAAGTGTCCTATCTCCTATATAAGTAAAGAGGCTCTGTCACCACATTAAAAGTGCCCTATCTCCTATATAAGTGAAGAGACTCTGTCACCACATTATAAGTGCCCTATCTCCTATATAAGTAAAGACACTGTCCCCACATTATAAGTGTCCTATCTCCTATATAAGTAAAGAGGCTCTGTCTCCACATTATAAGTGCCCTATCTCCTATATAAGTAAAGAGACTGTCACCACATTATAAGTGCCCTATCTCCTATATAAGTAAAGAGACTCTGTCACCACATTATAAGTGCCCTATCTCCTATATAAGTAAAGAGGCTCTGTCACCACATTATAAGTGCCCTATCTCCTATATAAGTAAAGAGGCTGTCACCACATTATAAGTGCCCTATCTCCTATATAAGTAAAGAGACTCTGTCACCACATTATAAGTGCCCTATCTCCTATATAAGTAAAGAGACTCTGTCACCACATTATAAGTGCCCTATCTCCTATATAAGTAAAGAGACTCTGTCACCACATTATAAGTGCCCTATCTCCTATATAAGTAAAGAGACTCTGTCACCACATTATAAGTGCCCTATCTCCTATATAAGTAAAGAGACTCTGTCACCACATTATAAGTGTCCTATCTCCTATATAAGTAAAGAGGCTAAAGAGGCTCTGTCTCCACATTATAAGTGCCCTATCTCCTATATAAGTAAAGAGACTCTGTCACCACATTATAAGTGCCCTATCTCCTATATAAGTAAAGAGACTGTCACCACATTATAAGTGCCCTATCTCCTATATAAGTAAAGAGGCTCTGTCACCACATTATAAGTGCCCTATCTCCTATATAAGTAAAGAGGCTCTGTCACCACATTATAAGTGTCCTGTCTCCTATATAAGTAAAGAGGCTGTCACCACATTATAAGTGCCCTATCTCCTATATAAGTAAAGAGACTCTGTCACCACATTATAAGTGCCCTATCTCCTATATAAGTAAAGAGACTCTGTCACCACATTATAAGTGCCCTATCTCCTATATAAGTAAAGAGACTCTGTCACCACATTATAAGTGCCCTATCTCCTATATAAGTAAAGAGACTCTGTCACCACATTATAAGTGCCCTATCTCCTATATAAGTAAAGAGACTCTGTCACCACATTATAAGTGTCCTATCTCCTATATAAGTAAAGAGGCTAAAGAGGCTCTGTCACCACATTATAAGTGTCCTATCTCCTATATAAGTAAAGAGACTCTGTCACCACATTATAAGTGCCCTATCTCCTATATAAGTAAAGAGACTCTGTCACCACATTATAAGTGTCCTATCTCTTATATAAGTAAAGAGACTCTGTCACCACATTATAAGTGCCCTATCTCCTATATAAGTAAAGAGGCTCTGTCACCACATTATAAGTGTCCTATCTCCTATATAAGTAAAGAGGCTCTGTCACCACATTATAAGTGCCCTATCTCCCATATAAGTAAAGAGGCTCTGTCACCACATTATAAGTGTCCTATCTCCTATATAAGTAAAGAGACTCTGTCACCACATTATAAGTGCCCTATCTCCTATATAAGTAAAGAGACTCTGTCACCACATTATAAGTGTCCTATCTCCTATATAAGTAAAGAGGCTCTGTCACCACATTATAAGTGTCCTATCTTCAATATAAGTAAAGAGGCTCTGTCACCACATTATAAGTGTCCTATCTCCTATATAAGTAAAGAGGCTCTGTCACCACATTATAAGTGCCCTATCTCCTATATAAGTAAAGAGACTGTCCCCACATTATAAGTGTCCTATCTCCTATATAAGTAAAGAGGCTCTGTCTCCACATTATAAGTGCCCTATCTCCTATATAAGTAAAGAGACTGTCACCACATTATAAGTGCCCTATCTCCTATATAAGTAAAGAGACTCTGTCACCACATTATAAGTGCCCTATCTCCTATATAAGTAAAGAGGCTCTGTCACCACATTATAAGTGTCCTATCTCCTATATAAGTAAAGAGACTCTGTCACCACATTATAAGTGTCCTATCTCCTATATAAGTAAAGAGACTCTGTCACCACATTATAAGTGCCCTATCTCCTATATAAGTAAAGAGACTCTGTCACCACATTATAAGTGTCCTATCTCCTATATAAGTAAAGAGGCTGTCACCACATTATAAGTGTCCTATCTCCTATATAAGTAAAGAGACTCTGTCACCACATTATAAGTGTCCTATCTCCTATATAAGTAAAGAGGCTCTGTCACCACATTATAAGTGTCCTATCTCCTATATAAGTAAAGAGGCTCTGTCACCACATTATAAGTGCCCTATCTCCTATATAAGTAAAGAGACTGTCACCACATTATAAGTGCCCTATCTCCTATATAAGTAAAGAGACTCTGTCACCACATTATAAGTGTCCTATCTCCTATATAAGTAAAGAGGCTCTGTCTCCACATTATAAGTGCCCTATCTCCTATATAAGTAAAGAGACTCTGTCACCACATTATAAGTGTCCTATATCCTATATAAGTAAAGAGGCTCTGTCTCCACATTATAAGTGCCCTATCTCCTATATAAGTGAAGAGACTCTGTCACCACATTATAAGTGCCCTATCTCCTATATAAGTAAAGAGACTGTCCCCACATTATAAGTGTCCTATCTCCTATATAAGTAAAGAGGCTCTGTCTCCACATTATAAGTGCCCTATCTCCTATATAAGTAAAGAGACTGTCACCACATTATAAGTGCCCTATCTCCTATATAAGTAAAGAGACTCTGTCACCACATTATAAGTGCCCTATCTCCTATATAAGTAAAGAGGCTCTGTCACCACATTATAAGTGTCCTATCTCCTATATAAGTAAAGAGACTCTGTCACCACAATATAAGTGTCCTATCTCCTATATAAGTAAAGAGACTCTGTCACCACATTATAAGTGTCCTATCTCCTATATAAGTAAAGAGGCTGTCACCACATTATAAGTGTCCTATCTCCTATATAAGTAAAGAGACTCTGTCACCACATTATAAGTGTCCTATCTCCTATATAAGTAAAGAGGCTCTGTCACCACATTATAAGTGTCCTATCTCCTATATAAGTAAAGAGGCTCTGTCACCACATTATAAGTGCCCTATCTCCTATATAAGTAAAGAGACTGTCACCACATTATAAGTGCCCTATCTCCTATATAAGTAAAGAGACTCTGTCACCACATTATAAGTGTCCTATATCCTATATAAGTAAAGAGGCTCTGTCTCCACATTATAAGTGCCCTATCTCCTATATAAGTAAAGAGACTGTCACCACATTATAAGTGCCCTATCTCCTATATAAGTAAAGAGGCTATGTCACCACATTATAAGTGCCCTATCTCCTATATAAGTGAAGAGACTCTGTCACCACATTATAAGTGCCCTATCTCCTATATAAGTAAAGAGACTGTCCCCACATTATAAGTGTCCTATCTCCTATATAAGTAATGAGGCTCTGTCACCACATTATAAGTGCCCTATCTCCTATATAAGTAAAGAGGCTCTGTCACCACATTAAAAGTGCCCTATCTCCTATATAAGTGAAGAGACTCTGTCACCACATTATAAGTGCCCTATCTCCTATATAAGTAAAGAGACTGTCCCCACATTATAAGTGTCCTATCTCCTATATAAGTAAAGAGGCTCTGTCTCCACATTATAAGTGCCCTATCTCCTATATAAGTAAAGAGACTGTCACCACATTATAAGTGCCCTATCTCCTATATAAGTAAAGAGACTCTGTCACCACATTATAAGTGCCCTATCTCCTATATAAGTAAAGAGGCTCTGTCACCACATTATAAGTGCCCTATCTCCTATATAAGTAAAGAGGCTGTCACCACATTATAAGTGCCCTATCTCCTATATAAGTAAAGAGACTCTGTCACCACATTATAAGTGCCCTATCTCCTATATAAGTAAAGAGACTCTGTCACCACATTATAAGTGCCCTATCTCCTATATAAGTAAAGAGACTCTGTCACCACATTATAAGTGCCCTATCTCCTATATAAGTAAAGAGACTCTGTCACCACATTATAAGTGCCCTATCTCCTATATAAGTAAAGAGACTCTGTCACCACATTATAAGTGTCCTATCTCCTATATAAGTAAAGAGGCTAAAGAGGCTCTGTCACCACATTATAAGTGCCCTATCTCCTATATAAGTAAAGAGACTCTGTCACCACATTATAAGTGCCCTATCACCTATATAAGTAAAGAGACTGTCACCACATTATAAGTGCCCTATCTCCTATATAAGTAAAGAGGCTCTGTCACCACATTATAAGTGCCCTATCTCCTATATAAGTAAAGAGGCTCTGTCACCACATTATAAGTGTCCTGTCTCTATATAAGTAAAGAGGCTGTCACCACATTATAAGTGCCCTATCTCCTATATAAGTAAAGAGACTCTGTCACCACATTATAAGTGCCCTATCTCCTATATAAGTAAAGAGACTCTGTCACCACATTATAAGTGCCCTATCTCCTATATAAGTAAAGAGACTCTGTCACCACATTATAAGTGCCCTATCTCCTATATAAGTAAAGAGACTCTGTCACCACATTATAAGTGCCCTATCTCCTATATAAGTAAAGAGACTCTGTCACCACATTATAAGTGTCCTATCTCCTATATAAGTAAAGAGGCTAAAGAGGCTCTGTCACCACATTATAAGTGTC
>NW_027464529.1:0-125405 GCF_050947455.1 Rhinoderma darwinii
GCCCCATTATGATGTCAGAAAGCTGGCTCTGGAATCCTGAGGGCTCCACTATGACACGTGCAAAGTTCCGTCTGAACTTTATATAAGACGGTGAGGCTCAGTCAGTCACTCAGTGTTGCCTGAGAGGGCAACACTGCAACAGCCGGCCGCCAGGCTGTCTTTTTTTTGCACAGCTAGTTGCCTCCAGGAGGCCACAAGAGGGAGACAAGGGACTGCAAAATGGAAAATAGGCATCCACCAACTTTACAGACAACTTCTCCTTGCTCCTACAACCTCCATCCTTGCACAGTTTGTTATTCTTCTAGGTAACATAGTAACAAATCCAAATTGCTGCTCTCTTTGTAGGCAAGCAAGGCTTTGTTGCAACTGCAATTCTTACTTCTTCTTGAAATGTAGGGACGACAGTACATTCCATCACATCCATCTAGTGTACACAGGTAGGTCCATTGTGGCGGGCAGGCGAGCGGGCGGGCTGCTTTATTGGCTGTTTGCTGTTCCCCTACTCCACTCCACTATTTGACTGTTGTGCTGCATCAATCAATCAATCAATCAATCAATCAATCAATCAATCAATCAATCAATCAGTGGCTGGCTCAGGTGCAGCTCTTTAACTTACCTAAAAGGGAGGGCGGAGAGAAGACAAGGAAGGTGAATGAGGTGTTCCAATGTGAAATGCCGGAAACACAGAAACACAGACGACACACAACAAGAGGTGGCAATCTATTCATTAATTGCATTTAATCAATGAGCTCATTATCACTCATGCATTGTCCAACAGGTGTTGAAATAATGGGATTAAAAGGGGAGATCCCTTCAGAAAGACAGAAACAATAGCAAAGACAAAAAACACTTTTGGAATCTGCTTTTAGTCAACACATAAGGAAAGGGTGCACCGGTCCTGGAAATACTGCAATACCAGGTCAATGCGTGGAGTGGACAGAGCAAGCTCTATTTCCATCTCCCTGTTCTAAAAATCCATTTAATATATGGTCCCCAGATAGGGGACGTATCAGATATTAAACTGATAAGAACAGATACTACACTTGATCTTAGCCAAAAGGCCGAGAAGCGATAACCCGAACGGGCCGCGCGTTGCCCGAGCCTGCCCGATACTGCTGTTCAGCCCTTGCAGCGATTCAGCCTACTTCTAGGCAATTCCATGGGGCCCTGCAGGCTCACACACTCACAGCTACACGGGAGGTGAATAAAGGCCGGAGAGGAAGCCAGACAGGATTTGCTTCTTTTGCTTGCACCACAATGCAGTGCTGAAAGAGGAGGAATCTACATAAAAACGCCTTCCTGGCAACGCCCAAATGCCCTGCTGCCATGCAGATAAACACTGGCAGCGGCAGCAAGTGCATGCCCACAGCCACCCCTTGTTCCTTCACACCTTGTATCAGCTGTAATCCAGTCCAGTCCAGTGCTGCCTGCTGAGCAGCACTGACCAACACTGCCTGGGCCCAGGCTTTTATCTCTGAGGCCCCATTATGATGTCAGAAAGCTGGCTCTGGAATCCTGAGGGCTCCACTATGACACGTGCAAAGTTCCGTCTGAACTTTATATAAGACGGTGAGGCTCAGTCAGTCACTCAGTGTTGCCTGAGAGGGCAACACTGCAACAGCCGGCCGCCAGGCTGTCTTTTTTTTGCACAGCTAGTTGCCTCCAGGAGGCCACAAGAGGGAGACAAGGGACTGCAAAATGGAAAATAGGCATCCACCAACTTTACAGACAACTTCTCCTTGCTCCTACAACCTCCATCCTTGCACAGTTTGTTATTCTTCTAGGTAACATAGTAACAAATCCAAATTGCTGCTCTCTTTGTAGGCAAGCAAGGCTTTGTTGCAACTGCAATTCTTACTTCTTCTTGAAATGTAGGGACGACAGTACATTCCATCACATCCATCTAGTGTACACAGGTAGGTCCATTGTGGCGGGCAGGCGAGCGGGCGGGCTGCTTTATTGGCTGTTTGCTGTTCCCCTACTCCACTCCACTATTTGACTGTTGTGCTGCATCAATCAATCAATCAATCAATCAATCAATCAATCAATCAATCAATCAATCAGTGGCTGGCTCAGGTGCAGCTCTTTAACTTACCTAAAAGGGAGGGCGGAGAGAAGACAAGGAAGGTGAATGAGGTGTTCCAATGTGAAATGCCGGAAACACAGAAACACAGACGACACACAACAAGAGGTGGCAATCTATTCATTAATTGCATTTAATCAATGAGCTCATTATCACTCATGCATTGTCCAACAGGTGTTGAAATAATGGGATTAAAAGGGGAGATCCCTTCAGAAAGACAGAAACAATAGCAAAGACAAAAAACACTTTTGGAATCTGCTTTTAGTCAACACATAAGGAAAGGGTGCACCGGTCCTGGAAATACTGCAATACCAGGTCAATGCGTGGAGTGGACAGAGCAAGCTCTATTTCCATCTCCCTGTTCTAAAAATCCATTTAATATATGGTCCCCAGATAGGGGACGTATCAGATATTAAACTGATAAGAACAGATACTACACTTGATCTTAGCCAAAAGGCCGAGAAGCGATAACCCGAACGGGCCGCGCGTTGCCCGAGCCTGCCCGATACTGCTGTTCAGCCCTTGCAGCGATTCAGCCTACTTCTAGGCAATTCCATGGGGCCCTGCAGGCTCACACACTCACAGCTACACGGGAGGTGAATAAAGGCCGGAGAGGAAGCCAGACAGGATTTGCTTCTTTTGCTTGCACCACAATGCAGTGCTGAAAGAGGAGGAATCTACATAAAAACGCCTTCCTGGCAACGCCCAAATGCCCTGCTGCCATGCAGATAAACACTGGCAGCGGCAGCAAGTGCATGCCCACAGCCACCCCTTGTTCCTTCACACCTTGTATCAGCTGTAATCCAGTCCAGTCCAGTGCTGCCTGCTGAGCAGCACTGACCAACACTGCCTGGGCCCAGGCTTTTATCTCTGAGGCCCCATTATGATGTCAGAAAGCTGGCTCTGGAATCCTGAGGGCTCCACTATGACACGTGCAAAGTTCCGTCTGAACTTTATATAAGACGGTGAGGCTCAGTCAGTCACTCAGTGTTGCCTGAGAGGGCAACACTGCAACAGCCGGCCGCCAGGCTGTCTTTTTTTTGCACAGCTAGTTGCCTCCAGGAGGCCACAAGAGGGAGACAAGGGACTGCAAAATGGAAAATAGGCATCCACCAACTTTACAGACAACTTCTCCTTGCTCCTACAACCTCCATCCTTGCACAGTTTGTTATTCTTCTAGGTAACATAGTAACAAATCCAAATTGCTGCTCTCTTTGTAGGCAAGCAAGGCTTTGTTGCAACTGCAATTCTTACTTCTTCTTGAAATGTAGGGACGACAGTACATTCCATCACATCCATCTAGTGTATACAGGTAGGTCCATTGTGGCGGGCAGGCGAGCGGGCGGGCTGCTTTATTGGCTGTTTGCTGTTCCCCTACTCCACTCCACTATTTGACTGTTGTGCTGCATCAATCAATCAATCAATCAATCAATCAATCAATCAATCAATCAATCAATCAGTGGCTGGCTCAGGTGCAGCTCTTTAACTTACCTAAAAGGGAGGGCGGAGAGAAGACAAGGAAGGTGAATGAGGTGTTCCAATGTGAAATGCCGGAAACACAGAAACACAGACGACACACAACAAGAGGTGGCAATCTATTCATTAATTGCATTTAATCAATGAGCTCATTATCACTCATGCATTGTCCAACAGGTGTTGAAATAATGGGATTAAAAGGGGAGATCCCTTCAGAAAGACAGAAACAATAGCAAAGACAAAAAACACTTTTGGAATCTGCTTTTAGTCAACACATAAGGAAAGGGTGCACCGGTCCTGGAAATACTGCAATACCAGGTCAATGCGTGGAGTGGACAGAGCAAGCTCTATTTCCATCTCCCTGTTCTAAAAATCCATTTAATATATGGTCCCCAGATAGGGGACGTATCAGATATTAAACTGATAAGAACAGATACTACACTTGATCTTAGCCAAAAGGCCGAGAAGCGATAACCCGAACGGGCCGCGCGTTGCCCGAGCCTGCCCGATACTGCTGTTCAGCCCTTGCAGCGATTCAGCCTACTTCTAGGCAATTCCATGGGGCCCTGCAGGCTCACACACTCACAGCTACACGGGAGGTGAATAAAGGCCGGAGAGGAAGCCAGACAGGATTTGCTTCTTTTGCTTGCACCACAATGCAGTGCTGAAAGAGGAGGAATCTACATAAAAACGCCTTCCTGGCAACGCCCAAATGCCCTGCTGCCATGCAGATAAACACTGGCAGCGGCAGCAAGTGCATGCCCACAGCCACCCCTTGTTCCTTCACACCTTGTATCAGCTGTAATCCAGTCCAGTCCAGTGCTGCCTGCTGAGCAGCACTGACCAACACTGCCTGGGCCCAGGCTTTTATCTCTGAGGCCCCATTATGATGTCAGAAAGCTGGCTCTGGAATCCTGAGGGCTCCACTATGACACGTGCAAAGTTCCGTCTGAACTTTATATAAGACGGTGAGGCTCAGTCAGTCACTCAGTGTTGCCTGAGAGGGCAACACTGCAACAGCCGGCCGCCAGGCTGTCTTTTTTTTGCACAGCTAGTTGCCTCCAGGAGGCCACAAGAGGGAGACAAGGGACTGCAAAATGGAAAATAGGCATCCACCAACTTTACAGACAACTTCTCCTTGCTCCTACAACCTCCATCCTTGCACAGTTTGTTATTCTTCTAGGTAACATAGTAACAAATCCAAATTGCTGCTCTCTTTGTAGGCAAGCAAGGCTTTGTTGCAACTGCAATTCTTACTTCTTCTTGAAATGTAGGGACGACAGTACATTCCATCACATCCATCTAGTGTACACAGGTAGGTCCATTGTGGCGGGCAGGCGAGCGGGCGGGCTGCTTTATTGGCTGTTTGCTGTTCCCCTACTCCACTCCACTATTTGACTGTTGTGCTGCATCAATCAATCAATCAATCAATCAATCAATCAATCAATCAATCAAGTGGCTGGCTCAGGTGCAGCTCTTTAACTTACCTAAAAGGGAGGGCGGAGAGAAGACAAGGAAGGTGAATGAGGTGTTCCAATGTGAAATGCCGGAAACACAGAAACACAGACGACACACAACAAGAGGTGGCAATCTATTCATTAATTGCATTTAATCAATGAGCTCATTATCACTCATGCATTGTCCAACAGGTGTTGAAATAATGGGATTAAAAGGGGAGATCCCTTCAGAAAGACAGAAACAATAGCAAAGACAAAAAACACTTTTGGAATCTGCTTTTAGTCAACACATAAGGAAAGGGTGCACCGGTCCTGGAAATACTGCAATACCAGGTCAATGCGTGGAGTGGACAGAGCAAGCTCTATTTCCATCTCCCTGTTCTAAAAATCCATTTAATATATGGTCCCCAGATAGGGGACGTATCAGATATTAAACTGATAAGAACAGATACTACACTTGATCTTAGCCAAAAGGCCGAGAAGCGATAACCCGAACGGGCCGCGCGTTGCCCGAGCCTGCCCGATACTGCTGTTCAGCCCTTGCAGCGATTCAGCCTACTTCTAGGCAATTCCATGGGGCCCTGCAGGCTCACACACTCACAGCTACACGGGAGGTGAATAAAGGCCGGAGAGGAAGCCAGACAGGATTTGCTTCTTTTGCTTGCACCACAATGCAGTGCTGAAAGAGGAGGAATCTACATAAAAACGCCTTCCTGGCAACGCCCAAATGCCCTGCTGCCATGCAGATAAACACTGGCAGCGGCAGCAAGTGCATGCCCACAGCCACCCCTTGTTCCTTCACACCTTGTATCAGCTGTAATCCAGTCCAGTCCAGTGCTGCCTGCTGAGCAGCACTGACCAACACTGCCTGGGCCCAGGCTTTTATCTCTGAGGCCCCATTATGATGTCAGAAAGCTGGCTCTGGAATCCTGAGGGCTCCACTATGACACGTGCAAAGTTCCGTCTGAACTTTATATAAGACGGTGAGGCTCAGTCAGTCACTCAGTGTTGCCTGAGAGGGCAACACTGCAACAGCCGGCCGCCAGGCTGTCTTTTTTTTGCACAGCTAGTTGCCTCCAGGAGGCCACAAGAGGGAGACAAGGGACTGCAAAATGGAAAATAGGCATCCACCAACTTTACAGACAACTTCTCCTTGCTCCTACAACCTCCATCCTTGCACAGTTTGTTATTCTTCTAGGTAACATAGTAACAAATCCAAATTGCTGCTCTCTTTGTAGGCAAGCAAGGCTTTGTTGCAACTGCAATTCTTACTTCTTCTTGAAATGTAGGGACGACAGTACATTCCATCACATCCATCTAGTGTACACAGGTAGGTCCATTGTGGCGGGCAGGCGAGCGGGCGGGCTGCTTTATTGGCTGTTTGCTGTTCCCCTACTCCACTCCACTATTTGACTGTTGTGCTGCATCAATCAATCAATCAATCAATCAATCAATCAATCAATCAATCAATCAAGTGGCTGGCTCAGGTGCAGCTCTTTAACTTACCTAAAAGGGAGGGCGGAGAGAAGACAAGGAAGGTGAATGAGGTGTTCCAATGTGAAATGCCGGAAACACAGAAACACAGACGACACACAACAAGAGGTGGCAATCTATTCATTAATTGCATTTAATCAATGAGCTCATTATCACTCATGCATTGTCCAACAGGTGTTGAAATAATGGGATTAAAAGGGGAGATCCCTTCAGAAAGACAGAAACAATAGCAAAGACAAAAAACACTTTTGGAATCTGCTTTTAGTCAACACATAAGGAAAGGGTGCACCGGTCCTGGAAATACTGCAATACCAGGTCAATGCGTGGAGTGGACAGAGCAAGCTCTATTTCCATCTCCCTGTTCTAAAAATCCATTTAATATATGGTCCCCAGATAGGGGACGTATCAGATATTAAACTGATAAGAACAGATACTACACTTGATCTTAGCCAAAAGGCCGAGAAGCGATAACCCGAACGGGCCGCGCGTTGCCCGAGCCTGCCCGATACTGCTGTTCAGCCCTTGCAGCGATTCAGCCTACTTCTAGGCAATTCCATGGGGCCCTGCAGGCTCACACACTCACAGCTACACGGGAGGTGAATAAAGGCCGGAGAGGAAGCCAGACAGGATTTGCTTCTTTTGCTTGCACCACAATGCAGTGCTGAAAGAGGAGGAATCTACATAAAAACGCCTTCCTGGCAACGCCCAAATGCCCTGCTGCCATGCAGATAAACACTGGCAGCGGCAGCAAGTGCATGCCCACAGCCACCCCTTGTTCCTTCACACCTTGTATCAGCTGTAATCCAGTCCAGTCCAGTGCTGCCTGCTGAGCAGCACTGACCAACACTGCCTGGGCCCAGGCTTTTATCTCTGAGGCCCCATTATGATGTCAGAAAGCTGGCTCTGGAATCCTGAGGGCTCCACTATGACACGTGCAAAGTTCCGTCTGAACTTTATATAAGACGGTGAGGCTCAGTCAGTCACTCAGTGTTGCCTGAGAGGGCAACACTGCAACAGCCGGCCGCCAGGCTGTCTTTTTTTTGCACAGCTAGTTGCCTCCAGGAGGCCACAAGAGGGAGACAAGGGACTGCAAAATGGAAAATAGGCATCCACCAACTTTACAGACAACTTCTCCTTGCTCCTACAACCTCCATCCTTGCACAGTTTGTTATTCTTCTAGGTAACATAGTAACAAATCCAAATTGCTGCTCTCTTTGTAGGCAAGCAAGGCTTTGTTGCAACTGCAATTCTTACTTCTTCTTGAAATGTAGGGACGACAGTACATTCCATCACATCCATCTAGTGTACACAGGTAGGTCCATTGTGGCGGGCAGGCGAGCGGGCGGGCTGCTTTATTGGCTGTTTGCTGTTCCCCTACTCCACTCCACTATTTGACTGTTGTGCTGCATCAATCAATCAATCAATCAATCAATCAATCAATCAATCAATCAATCAGTGGCTGGCTCAGGTGCAGCTCTTTAACTTACCTAAAAGGGAGGGCGGAGAGAAGACAAGGAAGGTGAATGAGGTGTTCCAATGTGAAATGCCGGAAACACAGAAACACAGACGACACACAACAAGAGGTGGCAATCTATTCATTAATTGCATTTAATCAATGAGCTCATTATCACTCATGCATTGTCCAACAGGTGTTGAAATAATGGGATTAAAAGGGGAGATCCCTTCAGAAAGACAGAAACAATAGCAAAGACAAAAAACACTTTTGGAATCTGCTTTTAGTCAACACATAAGGAAAGGGTGCACCGGTCCTGGAAATACTGCAATACCAGGTCAATGCGTGGAGTGGACAGAGCAAGCTCTATTTCCATCTCCCTGTTCTAAAAATCCATTTAATATATGGTCCCCAGATAGGGGACGTATCAGATATTAAACTGATAAGAACAGATACTACACTTGATCTTAGCCAAAAGGCCGAGAAGCGATAACCCGAACGGGCCGCGCGTTGCCCGAGCCTGCCCGATACTGCTGTTCAGCCCTTGCAGCGATTCAGCCTACTTCTAGGCAATTCCATGGGGCCCTGCAGGCTCACACACTCACAGCTACACGGGAGGTGAATAAAGGCCGGAGAGGAAGCCAGACAGGATTTGCTTCTTTTGCTTGCACCACAATGCAGTGCTGAAAGAGGAGGAATCTACATAAAAACGCCTTCCTGGCAACGCCCAAATGCCCTGCTGCCATGCAGATAAACACTGGCAGCGGCAGCAAGTGCATGCCCACAGCCACCCCTTGTTCCTTCACACCTTGTATCAGCTGTAATCCAGTCCAGTCCAGTGCTGCCTGCTGAGCAGCACTGACCAACACTGCCTGGGCCCAGGCTTTTATCTCTGAGGCCCCATTATGATGTCAGAAAGCTGGCTCTGGAATCCTGAGGGCTCCACTATGACACGTGCAAAGTTCCGTCTGAACTTTATATAAGACGGTGAGGCTCAGTCAGTCACTCAGTGTTGCCTGAGAGGGCAACACTGCAACAGCCGGCCGCCAGGCTGTCTTTTTTTTGCACAGCTAGTTGCCTCCAGGAGGCCACAAGAGGGAGACAAGGGACTGCAAAATGGAAAATAGGCATCCACCAACTTTACAGACAACTTCTCCTTGCTCCTACAACCTCCATCCTTGCACAGTTTGTTATTCTTCTAGGTAACATAGTAACAAATCCAAATTGCTGCTCTCTTTGTAGGCAAGCAAGGCTTTGTTGCAACTGCAATTCTTACTTCTTCTTGAAATGTAGGGACGACAGTACATTCCATCACATCCATCTAGTGTACACAGGTAGGTCCATTGTGGCGGGCAGGCGAGCGGGCGAGCTGCTTTATTGGCTGTTTGCTGTTCCCCTACTCCACTCCACTATTTGACTGTTGTGCTGCATCAATCAATCAATCAATCAATCAATCAATCAATCAATCAATCAATCAATCAATCAATCAGTGGCTGGCTCAGGTGCAGCTCTTTAACTTACCTAAAAGGGAGGGCGGAGAGAAGACAAGGAAGGTGAATGAGGTGTTCCAATGTGAAATGCCGGAAACACAGAAACACAGACGACACACAACAAGAGGTGGCAATCTATTCATTAATTGCATTTAATCAATGAGCTCATTATCACTCATGCATTGTCCAACAGGTGTTGAAATAATGGGATTAAAAGGGGAGATCCCTTCAGAAAGACAGAAACAATAGCAAAGACAAAAAACACTTTTGGAATCTGCTTTTAGTCAACACATAAGGAAAGGGTGCACCGGTCCTGGAAATACTGCAATACCAGGTCAATGCGTGGAGTGGACAGAGCAAGCTCTATTTCCATCTCCCTGTTCTAAAAATCCATTTAATATATGGTCCCCAGATAGGGGACGTATCAGATATTAAACTGATAAGAACAGATACTACACTTGATCTTAGCCAAAAGGCCGAGAAGCGATAACCCGAACGGGCCGCGCGTTGCCCGAGCCTGCCCGATACTGCTGTTCAGCCCTTGCAGCGATTCAGCCTACTTCTAGGCAATTCCATGGGGCCCTGCAGGCTCACACACTCACAGCTACACGGGAGGTGAATAAAGGCCGGAGAGGAAGCCAGACAGGATTTGCTTCTTTTGCTTGCACCACAATGCAGTGCTGAAAGAGGAGGAATCTACATAAAAACGCCTTCCTGGCAACGCCCAAATGCCCTGCTGCCATGCAGATAAACACTGGCAGCGGCAGCAAGTGCATGCCCACAGCCACCCCTTGTTCCTTCACACCTTGTATCAGCTGTAATCCAGTCCAGTCCAGTGCTGCCTGCTGAGCAGCACTGACCAACACTGCCTGGGCCCAGGCTTTTATCTCTGAGGCCCCATTATGATGTCAGAAAGCTGGCTCTGGAATCCTGAGGGCTCCACTATGACACGTGCAAAGTTCCGTCTGAACTTTATATAAGACGGTGAGGCTCAGTCAGTCACTCAGTGTTGCCTGAGAGGGCAACACTGCAACAGCCGGCCGCCAGGCTGTCTTTTTTTTGCACAGCTAGTTGCCTCCAGGAGGCCACAAGAGGGAGACAAGGGACTGCAAAATGGAAAATAGGCATCCACCAACTTTACAGACAACTTCTCCTTGCTCCTACAACCTCCATCCTTGCACAGTTTGTTATTCTTCTAGGTAACATAGTAACAAATCCAAATTGCTGCTCTCTTTGTAGGCAAGCAAGGCTTTGTTGCAACTGCAATTCTTACTTCTTCTTGAAATGTAGGGACGACAGTACATTCCATCACATCCATCTAGTGTACACAGGTAGGTCCATTGTGGCGGGCAGGCGAGCGGGCGGGCTGCTTTATTGGCTGTTTGCTGTTCCCCTACTCCACTCCACTATTTGACTGTTGTGCTGCATCAATCAATCAATCAATCAATCAATCAATCAATCAATCAATCAATCAATCAGTGGCTGGCTCAGGTGCAGCTCTTTAACTTACCTAAAAGGGAGGGCGGAGAGAAGACAAGGAAGGTGAATGAGGTGTTCCAATGTGAAATGCCGGAAACACAGAAACACAGACGACACACAACAAGAGGTGGCAATCTATTCATTAATTGCATTTAATCAATGAGCTCATTATCACTCATGCATTGTCCAACAGGTGTTGAAATAATGGGATTAAAAGGGGAGATCCCTTCAGAAAGACAGAAACAATAGCAAAGACAAAAAACACTTTTGGAATCTGCTTTTAGTCAACACATAAGGAAAGGGTGCACCGGTCCTGGAAATACTGCAATACCAGGTCAATGCGTGGAGTGGACAGAGCAAGCTCTATTTCCATCTCCCTGTTCTAAAAATCCATTTAATATATGGTCCCCAGATAGGGGACGTATCAGATATTAAACTGATAAGAACAGATACTACACTTGATCTTAGCCAAAAGGCCGAGAAGCGATAACCCGAACGGGCCGCGCGTTGCCCGAGCCTGCCCGATACTGCTGTTCAGCCCTTGCAGCGATTCAGCCTACTTCTAGGCAATTCCATGGGGCCCTGCAGGCTCACACACTCACAGCTACACGGGAGGTGAATAAAGGCCGGAGAGGAAGCCAGACAGGATTTGCTTCTTTTGCTTGCACCACAATGCAGTGCTGAAAGAGGAGGAATCTACATAAAAACGCCTTCCTGGCAACGCCCAAATGCCCTGCTGCCATGCAGATAAACACTGGCAGCGGCAGCAAGTGCATGCCCACAGCCACCCCTTGTTCCTTCACACCTTGTATCAGCTGTAATCCAGTCCAGTCCAGTGCTGCCTGCTGAGCAGCACTGACCAACACTGCCTGGGCCCAGGCTTTTATCTCTGAGGCCCCATTATGATGTCAGAAAGCTGGCTCTGGAATCCTGAGGGCTCCACTATGACACGTGCAAAGTTCCGTCTGAACTTTATATAAGACGGTGAGGCTCAGTCAGTCACTCAGTGTTGCCTGAGAGGGCAACACTGCAACAGCCGGCCGCCAGGCTGTCTTTTTTTTGCACAGCTAGTTGCCTCCAGGAGGCCACAAGAGGGAGACAAGGGACTGCAAAATGGAAAATAGGCATCCACCAACTTTACAGACAACTTCTCCTTGCTCCTACAACCTCCATCCTTGCACAGTTTGTTATTCTTCTAGGTAACATAGTAACAAATCCAAATTGCTGCTCTCTTTGTAGGCAAGCAAGGCTTTGTTGCAACTGCAATTCTTACTTCTTCTTGAAATGTAGGGACGACAGTACATTCCATCACATCCATCTAGTGTACACAGGTAGGTCCATTGTGGCGGGCAGGCGAGCGGGCGGGCTGCTTTATTGGCTGTTTGCTGTTCCCCTACTCCACTCCACTATTTGACTGTTGTGCTGCATCAATCAATCAATCAATCAATCAATCAATCAATCAATCAATCAATCAATCAGTGGCTGGCTCAGGTGCAGCTCTTTAACTTACCTAAAAGGGAGGGCGGAGAGAAGACAAGGAAGGTGAATGAGGTGTTCCAATGTGAAATGCCGGAAACACAGAAACACAGACGACACACAACAAGAGGTGGCAATCTATTCATTAATTGCATTTAATCAATGAGCTCATTATCACTCATGCATTGTCCAACAGGTGTTGAAATAATGGGATTAAAAGGGGAGATCCCTTCAGAAAGACAGAAACAATAGCAAAGACAAAAAACACTTTTGGAATCTGCTTTTAGTCAACACATAAGGAAAGGGTGCACCGGTCCTGGAAATACTGCAGTACCAGGTCAATGCGTGGAGTGGACAGAGCAAGCTCTATTTCCATCTCCCTGTTCTAAAAATCCATTTAATATATGGTCCCCAGATAGGGGACGTATCAGATATTAAACTGATAAGAACAGATACTACACTTGATCTTAGCCAAAAGGCCGAGAAGCGATAACCCGAACGGGCCGCGCGTTGCCCGAGCCTGCCCGATACTGCTGTTCAGCCCTTGCAGCGATTCAGCCTACTTCTAGGCAATTCCATGGGGCCCTGCAGGCTCACACACTCACAGCTACACGGGAGGTGAATAAAGGCCGGAGAGGAAGCCAGACAGGATTTGCTTCTTTTGCTTGCACCACAATGCAGTGCTGAAAGAGGAGGAATCTACATAAAAACGCCTTCCTGGCAACGCCCAAATGCCCTGCTGCCATGCAGATAAACACTGGCAGCGGCAGCAAGTGCATGCCCACAGCCACCCCTTGTTCCTTCACACCTTGTATCAGCTGTAATCCAGTCCAGTCCAGTGCTGCCTGCTGAGCAGCACTGACCAACACTGCCTGGGCCCAGGCTTTTATCTCTGAGGCCCCATTATGATGTCAGAAAGCTGGCTCTGGAATCCTGAGGGCTCCACTATGACACGTGCAAAGTTCCGTCTGAACTTTATACTTTATATAAGACGGTGAGGCTCAGTCAGTCACTCAGTGTTGCCTGAGAGGGCAACACTGCAACAGCCGGCCGCCAGGCTGTCTTTTTTTTGCACAGCTAGTTGCCTCCAGGAGGCCACAAGAGGGAGACAAGGGACTGCAAAATGGAAAATAGGCATCCACCAACTTTACAGACAACTTCTCCTTGCTCCTACAACCTCCATCCTTGCACAGTTTGTTATTCTTCTAGGTAACATAGTAACAAATCCAAATTGCTGCTCTCTTTGTAGGCAAGCAAGGCTTTGTTGCAACTGCAATTCTTACTTCTTCTTGAAATGTAGGGACGACAGTACATTCCATCACATCCATCTAGTGTACACAGGTAGGTCCATTGTGGCGGGCAGGCGAGCGGGCGGGCTGCTTTATTGGCTGTTTGCTGTTCCCCTACTCCACTCCACTATTTGACTGTTGTGCTGCATCAATCAATCAATCAATCAATCAATCAATCAATCAATCAATCAATCAATCAATCAATCAATCAGTGGCTGGCTCAGGTGCAGCTCTTTAACTTACCTAAAAGGGAGGGCGGAGAGAAGACAAGGAAGGTGAATGAGGTGTTCCAATGTGAAATGCCGGAAACACAGAAACACAGACGACACACAACAAGAGGTGGCAATCTATTCATTAATTGCATTTAATCAATGAGCTCATTATCACTCATGCATTGTCCAACAGGTGTTGAAATAATGGGATTAAAAGGGGAGATCCCTTCAGAAAGACAGAAACAATAGCAAAGACAAAAAACACTTTTGGAATCTGCTTTTAGTCAACACATAAGGAAAGGGTGCACCGGTCCTGGAAATACTGCAGTACCAGGTCAATGCGTGGAGTGGACAGAGCAAGCTCTATTTCCATCTCCCTGTTCTAAAAATCCATTTAATATATGGTCCCCAGATAGGGGACGTATCAGATATTAAACTGATAAGAACAGATACTACACTTGATCTTAGCCAAAAGGCCGAGAAGCGATAACCCGAACGGGCCGCGCGTTGCCCGAGCCTGCCCGATACTGCTGTTCAGCCCTTGCAGCGATTCAGCCTACTTCTAGGCAATTCCATGGGGCCCTGCAGGCTCACACACTCACAGCTACACGGGAGGTGAATAAAGGCCGGAGAGGAAGCCAGACAGGATTTGCTTCTTTTGCTTGCACCACAATGCAGTGCTGAAAGAGGAGGAATCTACATAAAAACGCCTTCCTGGCAACGCCCAAATGCCCTGCTGCCATGCAGATAAACACTGGCAGCGGCAGCAAGTGCATGCCCACAGCCACCCCTTGTTCCTTCACACCTTGTATCAGCTGTAATCCAGTCCAGTCCAGTGCTGCCTGCTGAGCAGCACTGACCAACACTGCCTGGGCCCAGGCTTTTATCTCTGAGGCCCCATTATGATGTCAGAAAGCTGGCTCTGGAATCCTGAGGGCTCCACTATGACACGTGCAAAGTTCCGTCTGAACTTTATATAAGACGGTGAGGCTCAGTCAGTCACTCAGTGTTGCCTGAGAGGGCAACACTGCAACAGCCGGCCGCCAGGCTGTCTTTTTTTTGCACAGCTAGTTGCCTCCAGGAGGCCACAAGAGGGAGACAAGGGACTGCAAAATGGAAAATAGGCATCCACCAACTTTACAGACAACTTCTCCTTGCTCCTACAACCTCCATCCTTGCACAGTTTGTTATTCTTCTAGGTAACATAGTAACAAATCCAAATTGCTGCTCTCTTTGTAGGCAAGCAAGGCTTTGTTGCAACTGCAATTCTTACTTCTTCTTGAAATGTAGGGACGACAGTACATTCCATCACATCCATCTAGTGTACACAGGTAGGTCCATTGTGGCGGGCAGGCGAGCGGGCGGGCTGCTTTATTGGCTGTTTGCTGTTCCCCTACTCCACTCCACTATTTGACTGTTGTGCTGCATCAATCAATCAATCAATCAATCAATCAATCAATCAATCAATCAATCAATCAATCAATCAATCAGTGGCTGGCTCAGGTGCAGCTCTTTAACTTACCTAAAAGGGAGGGCGGAGAGAAGACAAGGAAGGTGAATGAGGTGTTCCAATGTGAAATGCCGGAAACACAGAAACACAGACGACACACAACAAGAGGTGGCAATCTATTCATTAATTGCATTTAATCAATGAGCTCATTATCACTCATGCATTGTCCAACAGGTGTTGAAATAATGGGATTAAAAGGGGAGATCCCTTCAGAAAGACAGAAACAATAGCAAAGACAAAAAACACTTTTGGAATCTGCTTTTAGTCAACACATAAGGAAAGGGTGCACCGGTCCTGGAAATACTGCAATACCAGGTCAATGCGTGGAGTGGACAGAGCAAGCTCTATTTCCATCTCCCTGTTCTAAAAATCCATTTAATATATGGTCCCCAGATAGGGGACGTATCAGATATTAAACTGATAAGAACAGATACTACACTTGATCTTAGCCAAAAGGCCGAGAAGCGATAACCCGAACGGGCCGCGCGTTGCCCGAGCCTGCCCGATACTGCTGTTCAGCCCTTGCAGCGATTCAGCCTACTTCTAGGCAATTCCATGGGGCCCTGCAGGCTCACACACTCACAGCTACACGGGAGGTGAATAAAGGCCGGAGAGGAAGCCAGACAGGATTTGCTTCTTTTGCTTGCACCACAATGCAGTGCTGAAAGAGGAGGAATCTACATAAAAACGCCTTCCTGGCAACGCCCAAATGCCCTGCTGCCATGCAGATAAACACTGGCAGCGGCAGCAAGTGCATGCCCACAGCCACCCCTTGTTCCTTCACACCTTGTATCAGCTGTAATCCAGTCCAGTCCAGTGCTGCCTGCTGAGCAGCACTGACCAACACTGCCTGGGCCCAGGCTTTTATCTCTGAGGCCCCATTATGATGTCAGAAAGCTGGCTCTGGAATCCTGAGGGCTCCACTATGACACGTGCAAAGTTCCGTCTGAACTTTATATAAGACGGTGAGGCTCAGTCAGTCACTCAGTGTTGCCTGAGAGGGCAACACTGCAACAGCCGGCCGCCAGGCTGTCTTTTTTTTGCACAGCTAGTTGCCTCCAGGAGGCCACAAGAGGGAGACAAGGGACTGCAAAATGGAAAATAGGCATCCACCAACTTTACAGACAACTTCTCCTTGCTCCTACAACCTCCATCCTTGCACAGTTTGTTATTCTTCTAGGTAACATAGTAACAAATCCAAATTGCTGCTCTCTTTGTAGGCAAGCAAGGCTTTGTTGCAACTGCAATTCTTACTTCTTCTTGAAATGTAGGGACGACAGTACATTCCATCACATCCATCTAGTGTACACAGGTAGGTCCATTGTGGCGGGCAGGCGAGCGGGCGGGCTGCTTTATTGGCTGTTTGCTGTTCCCCTACTCCACTCCACTATTTGACTGTTGTGCTGCATCAATCAATCAATCAATCAATCAATCAATCAATCAATCAATCAATCAATCAATCAATCAGTGGCTGGCTCAGGTGCAGCTCTTTAACTTACCTAAAAGGGAGGGCGGAGAGAAGACAAGGAAGGTGAATGAGGTGTTCCAATGTGAAATGCCGGAAACACAGAAACACAGACGACACACAACAAGAGGTGGCAATCTATTCATTAATTGCATTTAATCAATGAGCTCATTATCACTCATGCATTGTCCAACAGGTGTTGAAATAATGGGATTAAAAGGGGAGATCCCTTCAGAAAGACAGAAACAATAGCAAAGACAAAAAACACTTTTGGAATCTGCTTTTAGTCAACACATAAGGAAAGGGTGCACCGGTCCTGGAAATACTGCAATACCAGGTCAATGCGTGGAGTGGACAGAGCAAGCTCTATTTCCATCTCCCTGTTCTAAAAATCCATTTAATATATGGTCCCCAGATAGGGGACGTATCAGATATTAAACTGATAAGAACAGATACTACACTTGATCTTAGCCAAAAGGCCGAGAAGCGATAACCCGAACGGGCCGCGCGTTGCCCGAGCCTGCCCGATACTGCTGTTCAGCCCTTGCAGCGATTCAGCCTACTTCTAGGCAATTCCATGGGGCCCTGCAGGCTCACACACTCACAGCTACACGGGAGGTGAATAAAGGCCGGAGAGGAAGCCAGACAGGATTTGCTTCTTTTGCTTGCACCACAATGCAGTGCTGAAAGAGGAGGAATCTACATAAAAACGCCTTCCTGGCAACGCCCAAATGCCCTGCTGCCATGCAGATAAACACTGGCAGCGGCAGCAAGTGCATGCCCACAGCCACCCCTTGTTCCTTCACACCTTGTATCAGCTGTAATCCAGTCCAGTCCAGTGCTGCCTGCTGAGCAGCACTGACCAACACTGCCTGGGCCCAGGCTTTTATCTCTGAGGCCCCATTATGATGTCAGAAAGCTGGCTCTGGAATCCTGAGGGCTCCACTATGACACGTGCAAAGTTCCGTCTGAACTTTATATAAGACGGTGAGGCTCAGTCAGTCACTCAGTGTTGCCTGAGAGGGCAACACTGCAACAGCCGGCCGCCAGGCTGTCTTTTTTTTGCACAGCTAGTTGCCTCCAGGAGGCCACAAGAGGGAGACAAGGGACTGCAAAATGGAAAATAGGCATCCACCAACTTTACAGACAACTTCTCCTTGCTCCTACAACCTCCATCCTTGCACAGTTTGTTATTCTTCTAGGTAACATAGTAACAAATCCAAATTGCTGCTCTCTTTGTAGGCAAGCAAGGCTTTGTTGCAACTGCAATTCTTACTTCTTCTTGAAATGTAGGGACGACAGTACATTCCATCACATCCATCTAGTGTACACAGGTAGGCCCATTGTGGCGGGCAGGCGAGCGGGCGGGCTGCTTTATTGGCTGTTTGCTGTTCCCCTACTCCACTCCACTATTTGACTGTTGTGCTGCATCAATCAATCAATCAATCAATCAATCAATCAATCAATCAATCAATCAATCAGTGGCTGGCTCAGGTGCAGCTCTTTAACTTACCTAAAAGGGAGGGCGGAGAGAAGACAAGGAAGGTGAATGAGGTGTTCCAATGTGAAATGCCGGAAACACAGAAACACAGACGACACACAACAAGAGGTGGCAATCTATTCATTAATTGCATTTAATCAATGAGCTCATTATCACTCATGCATTGTCCAACAGGTGTTGAAATAATGGGATTAAAAGGGGAGATCCCTTCAGAAAGACAGAAACAATAGCAAAGACAAAAAACACTTTTGGAATCTGCTTTTAGTCAACACATAAGGAAAGGGTGCACCGGTCCTGGAAATACTGCAATACCAGGTCAATGCGTGGAGTGGACAGAGCAAGCTCTATTTCCATCTCCCTGTTCTAAAAATCCATTTAATATATGGTCCCCAGATAGGGGACGTATCAGATATTAAACTGATAAGAACAGATACTACACTTGATCTTAGCCAAAAGGCCGAGAAGCGATAACCCGAACGGGCCGCGCGTTGCCCGAGCCTGCCCGATACTGCTGTTCAGCCCTTGCAGCGATTCAGCCTACTTCTAGGCAATTCCATGGGGCCCTGCAGGCTCACACACTCACAGCTACACGGGAGGTGAATAAAGGCCGGAGAGGAAGCCAGACAGGATTTGCTTCTTTTGCTTGCACCACAATGCAGTGCTGAAAGAGGAGGAATCTACATAAAAACGCCTTCCTGGCAACGCCCAAATGCCCTGCTGCCATGCAGATAAACACTGGCAGCGGCAGCAAGTGCATGCCCACAGCCACCCCTTGTTCCTTCACACCTTGTATCAGCTGTAATCCAGTCCAGTCCAGTGCTGCCTGCTGAGCAGCACTGACCAACACTGCCTGGGCCCAGGCTTTTATCTCTGAGGCCCCATTATGATGTCAGAAAGCTGGCTCTGGAATCCTGAGGGCTCCACTATGACACGTGCAAAGTTCCGTCTGAACTTTATATAAGACGGTGAGGCTCAGTCAGTCACTCAGTGTTGCCTGAGAGGGCAACACTGCAACAGCCGGCCGCCAGGCTGACTTTTTTTTGCACAGCTAGTTGCCTCCAGGAGGCCACAAGAGGGAGACAAGAGACTGCAAAATGGAAAATAGGCATCCACCAACTTTACAGACAACTTCTCCTTGCTCCTACAACCTCCATCCTTGCACAGTTTGTTATTCTTCTAGGTAACATAGTAACAAATCCAAATTGCTGCTCTCTTTGTAGGCAAGCAAGGCTTTGTTGCAACTGCAATTCTTACTTCTTCTTGAAATGTAGGGACGACAGTACATTCCATCACATCCATCTAGTGTACACAGGTAGGTCCATTGTGGCGGGCAGGCGAGCGGGCGGGCTGCTTTATTGGCTGTTTGCTGTTCCCCTACTCCACTCCACTATTTGACTGTTGTGCTGCATCAATCAATCAATCAATCAATCAATCAATCAATCAATCAGTGGCTGGCTCAGGTGCAGCTCTTTAACTTACCTAAAAGGGAGGGCGGAGAGAAGACAAGGAAGGTGAATGAGGTGTTCCAATGTGAAATGCCGGAAACACAGAAACACAGACGACACACAACAAGAGGTGGCAATCTATTCATTAATTGCATTTAATCAATGAGCTCATTATCACTCATGCATTGTCCAACAGGTGTTGAAATAATGGGATTAAAAGGGGAGATCCCTTCAGAAAGACAGAAACAATAGCAAAGACAAAAAACACTTTTGGAATCTGCTTTTAGTCAACACATAAGGAAAGGGTGCACCGGTCCTGGAAATACTGCAATACCAGGTCAATGCGTGGAGTGGACAGAGCAAGCTCTATTTCCATCTCCCTGTTCTAAAAATCCATTTAATATATGGTCCCCAGATAGGGGACGTATCAGATATTAAACTGATAAGAACAGATACTACACTTGATCTTAGCCAAAAGGCCGAGAAGCGATAACCCGAACGGGCCGCGCGTTGCCCGAGCCTGCCCGATACTGCTGTTCAGCCCTTGCAGCGATTCAGCCTACTTCTAGGCAATTCCATGGGGCCCTGCAGGCTCACACACTCACAGCTACACGGGAGGTGAATAAAGGCCGGAGAGGAAGCCAGACAGGATTTGCTTCTTTTGCTTGCACCACAATGCAGTGCTGAAAGAGGAGGAATCTACATAAAAACGCCTTCCTGGCAACGCCCAAATGCCCTGCTGCCATGCAGATAAACACTGGCAGCGGCAGCAAGTGCATGCCCACAGCCACCCCTTGTTCCTTCACACCTTGTATCAGCTGTAATCCAGTCCAGTCCAGTGCTGCCTGCTGAGCAGCACTGACCAACACTGCCTGGGCCCAGGCTTTTATCTCTGAGGCCCCATTATGATGTCAGAAAGCTGGCTCTGGAATCCTGAGGGCTCCACTATGACACGTGCAAAGTTCCGTCTGAACTTTATATAAGACGGTGAGGCTCAGTCAGTCACTCAGTGTTGCCTGAGAGGGCAACACTGCAACAGCCGGCCGCCAGGCTGTCTTTTTTTTGCACAGCTAGTTGCCTCCAGGAGGCCACAAGAGGGAGACAAGGGACTGCAAAATGGAAAATAGGCATCCACCAACTTTACAGACAACTTCTCCTTGCTCCTACAACCTCCATCCTTGCACAGTTTGTTATTCTTCTAGGTAACATAGTAACAAATCCAAATTGCTGCTCTCTTTGTAGGCAAGCAAGGCTTTGTTGCAACTGCAATTCTTACTTCTTCTTGAAATGTAGGGACGACAGTACATTCCATCACATCCATCTAGTGTACACAGGTAGGTCCATTGTGGCGGGCAGGCGAGCGGGCGGGCTGCTTTATTGGCTGTTTGCTGTTCCCCTACTCCACTCCACTATTTGACTGTTGTGCTGCATCAATCAATCAATCAATCAATCAATCAATCAATCAATCAATCAGTGGCTGGCTCAGGTGCAGCTCTTTAACTTACCTAAAAGGGAGGGCGGAGAGAAGACAAGGAAGGTGAATGAGGTGTTCCAATGTGAAATGCCGGAAACACAGAAACACAGACGACACACAACAAGAGGTGGCAATCTATTCATTAATTGCATTTAATCAATGAGCTCATTATCACTCATGCATTGTCCAACAGGTGTTGAAATAATGGGTTTAAAAGGGGAGATCCCTTCAGAAAGACAGAAACAATAGCAAAGACAAAAAACACTTTTGGAATCTGCTTTTAGTCAACACATAAGGAAAGGGTGCACCGGTCCTGGAAATACTGCAATACCAGGTCAATGCGTGGAGTGGACAGAGCAAGCTCTATTTCCATCTCCCTGTTCTAAAAATCCATTTAATATATGGTCCCCAGATAGGGGACGTATCAGATATTAAACTGATAAGAACAGATACTACACTTGATCTTAGCCAAAAGGCCGAGAAGCGATAACCCGAACGGGCCGCGCGTTGCCCGAGCCTGCCCGATACTGCTGTTCAGCCCTTGCAGCGATTCAGCCTACTTCTAGGCAATTCCATGGGGCCCTGCAGGCTCACACACTCACAGCTACACGGGAGGTGAATAAAGGCCGGAGAGGAAGCCAGACAGGATTTGCTTCTTTTGCTTGCACCACAATGCAGTGCTGAAAGAGGAGGAATCTACATAAAAACGCCTTCCTGGCAACGCCCAAATGCCCTGCTGCCATGCAGATAAACACTGGCAGCGGCAGCAAGTGCATGCCCACAGCCACCCCTTGTTCCTTCACACCTTGTATCAGCTGTAATCCAGTCCAGTCCAGTGCTGCCTGCTGAGCAGCACTGACCAACACTGCCTGGGCCCAGGCTTTTATCTCTGAGGCCCCATTATGATGTCAGAAAGCTGGCTCTGGAATCCTGAGGGCTCCACTATGACACGTGCAAAGTTCCGTCTGAACTTTATATAAGACGGTGAGGCTCAGTCAGTCACTCAGTGTTGCCTGAGAGGGCAACACTGCAACAGCCGGCCGCCAGGCTGTCTTTTTTTTGCACAGCTAGTTGCCTCCAGGAGGCCACAAGAGGGAGACAAGGGACTGCAAAATGGAAAATAGGCATCCACCAACTTTACAGACAACTTCTCCTTGCTCCTACAACCTCCATCCTTGCACAGTTTGTTATTCTTCTAGGTAACATAGTAACAAATCCAAATTGCTGCTCTCTTTGTAGGCAAGCAAGGCTTTGTTGCAACTGCAATTCTTACTTCTTCTTGAAATGTAGGGACGACAGTACATTCCATCACATCCATCTAGTGTACACAGGTAGGTCCATTGTGGCGGGCAGGCGAGCGGGCGGGCTGCTTTATTGGCTGTTTGCTGTTCCCCTACTCCACTCCACTATTTGACTGTTGTGCTGCATCAATCAATCAATCAATCAATCAATCAATCAATCAATCAGTGGCTGGCTCAGGTGCAGCTCTTTAACTTACCTAAAAGGGAGGGCGGAGAGAAGACAAGGAAGGTGAATGAGGTGTTCCAATGTGAAATGCCGGAAACACAGAAACACAGACGACACACAACAAGAGGTGGCAATCTATTCATTAATTGCATTTAATCAATGAGCTCATTATCACTCATGCATTGTCCAACAGGTGTTGAAATAATGGGATTAAAAGGGGAGATCCCTTCAGAAAGACAGAAACAATAGCAAAGACAAAAAACACTTTTGGAATCTGCTTTTAGTCAACACATAAGGAAAGGGTGCACCGGTCCTGGAAATACTGCAATACCAGGTCAATGCGTGGAGTGGACAGAGCAAGCTCTATTTCCATCTCCCTGTTCTAAAAATCCATTTAATATATGGTCCCCAGATAGGGGACGTATCAGATATTAAACTGATAAGAACAGATACTACACTTGATCTTAGCCAAAAGGCCGAGAAGCGATAACCCGAACGGGCCGCGCGTTGCCCGAGCCTGCCCGATACTGCTGTTCAGCCCTTGCAGCGATTCAGCCTACTTCTAGGCAATTCCATGGGGCCCTGCAGGCTCACACACTCACAGCTACACGGGAGGTGAATAAAGGCCGGAGAGGAAGCCAGACAGGATTTGCTTCTTTTGCTTGCACCACAATGCAGTGCTGAAAGAGGAGGAATCTACATAAAAACGCCTTCCTGGCAACGCCCAAATGCCCTGCTGCCATGCAGATAAACACTGGCAGCGGCAGCAAGTGCATGCCCACAGCCACCCCTTGTTCCTTCACACCTTGTATCAGCTGTAATCCAGTCCAGTCCAGTGCTGCCTGCTGAGCAGCACTGACCAACACTGCCTGGGCCCAGGCTTTTATCTCTGAGGCCCCATTATGATGTCAGAAAGCTGGCTCTGGAATCCTGAGGGCTCCACTATGACACGTGCAAAGTTCCGTCTGAACTTTATATAAGACGGTGAGGCTCAGTCAGTCACTCAGTGTTGCCTGAGAGGGCAACACTGCAACAGCCGGCCGCCAGGCTGTCTTTTTTTTGCACAGCTAGTTGCCTCCAGGAGGCCACAAGAGGGAGACAAGGGACTGCAAAATGGAAAATAGGCATCCACCAACTTTACAGACAACTTCTCCTTGCTCCTACAACCTCCATCCTTGCACAGTTTGTTATTCTTCTAGGTAACATAGTAACAAATCCAAATTGCTGCTCTCTTTGTAGGCAAGCAAGGCTTTGTTGCAACTGCAATTCTTACTTCTTCTTGAAATGTAGGGACGACAGTACATTCCATCACATCCATCTAGTGTACACAGGTAGGTCCATTGTGGCGGGCAGGCGAGCGGGCGGGCTGCTTTATTGGCTGTTTGCTGTTCCCCTACTCCACTCCACTATTTGACTGTTGTGCTGCATCAATCAATCAATCAATCAATCAATCAATCAATCAATCAATCAATCAATCAATCAGTGGCTGGCTCAGGTGCAGCTCTTTAACTTACCTAAAAGGGAGGGCGGAGAGAAGACAAGGAAGGTGAATGAGGTGTTCCAATGTGAAATGCCGGAAACACAGAAACACAGACGACACACAACAAGAGGTGGCAATCTATTCATTAATTGCATTTAATCAATGAGCTCATTATCACTCATGCATTGTCCAACAGGTGTTGAAATAATGGGATTAAAAGGGGAGATCCCTTCAGAAAGACAGAAACAATAGCAAAGACAAAAAACACTTTTGGAATCTGCTTTTAGTCAACACATAAGGAAAGGGTGCACCGGTCCTGGAAATACTGCAATACCAGGTCAATGCGTGGAGTGGACAGAGCAAGCTCTATTTCCATCTCCCTGTTCTAAAAATCCATTTAATATATGGTCCCCAGATAGGGGACGTATCAGATATTAAACTGATAAGAACAGATACTACACTTGATCTTAGCCAAAAGGCCGAGAAGCGATAACCCGAACGGGCCGCGCGTTGCCCGAGCCTGCCCGATACTGCTGTTCAGCCCTTGCAGCGATTCAGCCTACTTCTAGGCAATTCCATGGGGCCCTGCAGGCTCACACACTCACAGCTACACGGGAGGTGAATAAAGGCCGGAGAGGAAGCCAGACAGGATTTGCTTCTTTTGCTTGCACCACAATGCAGTGCTGAAAGAGGAGGAATCTACATAAAAACGCCTTCCTGGCAACGCCCAAATGCCCTGCTGCCATGCAGATAAACACTGGCAGCGGCAGCAAGTGCATGCCCACAGCCACCCCTTGTTCCTTCACACCTTGTATCAGCTGTAATCCAGTCCAGTCCAGTGCTGCCTGCTGAGCAGCACTGACCAACACTGCCTGGGCCCAGGCTTTTATCTCTGAGGCCCCATTATGATGTCAGAAAGCTGGCTCTGGAATCCTGAGGGCTCCACTATGACACGTGCAAAGTTCTGTCTGAACTTTATATAAGACGGTGAGGCTCAGTCAGTCACTCAGTGTTGCCTGAGAGGGCAACACTGCAACAGCCGGCCGCCAGGCTGTCTTTTTTTTGCACAGCTAGTTGCCTCCAGGAGGCCACAAGAGGGAGACAAGGGACTGCAAAATGGAAAATAGGCATCCACCAACTTTACAGACAACTTCTCCTTGCTCCTACAACCTCCATCCTTGCACAGTTTGTTATTCTTCTAGGTAACATAGTAACAAATCCAAATTGCTGCTCTCTTTGTAGGCAAGCAAGGCTTTGTTGCAACTGCAATTCTTACTTCTTCTTGAAATGTAGGGACGACAGTACATTCCATCACATCCATCTAGTGTACACAGGTAGGTCCATTGTGGCGGGCAGGCGAGCGGGCGGGCTGCTTTATTGGCTGTTTGCTGTTCCCCTACTCAACTCCACTATTTGACTGTTGTGCTGCATCAATCAATCAATCAATCAATCAATCAATCAATCAATCAATCAATCAATCAATCAATCAATCAATCAATCAGTGGCTGGCTCAGGTGCAGCTCTTTAACTTACCTAAAAGGGAGGGCGGAGAGAAGACAAGGAAGGTGAATGAGGTGTTCCAATGTGAAATGCCGGAAACACAGAAACACAGACGACACACAACAAGAGGTGGCAATCTATTCATTAATTGCATTTAATCAATGAGCTCATTATCACTCATGCATTGTCCAACAGGTGTTGAAATAATGGGATTAAAAGGGGAGATCCCTTCAGAAAGACAGAAACAATAGCAAAGACAAAAAACACTTTTGGAATCTGCTTTTAGTCAACACATAAGGAAAGGGTGCACCGGTCCTGGAAATACTGCAATACCAGGTCAATGCGTGGAGTGGACAGAGCAAGCTCTATTTCCATCTCCCTGTTCTAAAAATCCATTTAATATATGGTCCCCAGATAGGGGACGTATCAGATATTAAACTGATAAGAACAGATACTACACTTGATCTTAGCCAAAAGGCCGAGAAGCGATAACCCGAACGGGCCGCGCGTTGCCCGAGCCTGCCCGATACTGCTGTTCAGCCCTTGCAGCGATTCAGCCTACTTCTAGGCAATTCCATGGGGCCCTGCAGGCTCACACACTCACAGCTACACGGGAGGTGAATAAAGGCCGGAGAGGAAGCCAGACAGGATTTGCTTCTTTTGCTTGCACCACAATGCAGTGCTGAAAGAGGAGGAATCTACATAAAAACGCCTTCCTGGCAACGCCCAAATGCCCTGCTGCCATGCAGATAAACACTGGCAGCGGCAGCAAGTGCATGCCCACAGCCACCCCTTGTTCCTTCACACCTTGTATCAGCTGTAATCCAGTCCAGTCCAGTGCTGCCTGCTGAGCAGCACTGACCAACACTGCCTGGGCCCAGGCTTTTATCTCTGAGGCCCCATTATGATGTCAGAAAGCTGGCTCTGGAATCCTGAGGGCTCCACTATGACACGTGCAAAGTTCCGTCTGAACTTTATATAAGACGGTGAGGCTCAGTCAGTCACTCAGTGTTGCCTGAGAGGGCAACACTGCAACAGCCGGCCGCCAGGCTGTCTTTTTTTTGCACAGCTAGTTGCCTCCAGGAGGCCACAAGAGGGAGACAAGGGACTGCAAAATGGAAAATAGGCATCCACCAACTTTACAGACAACTTCTCCTTGCTCCTACAACCTCCATCCTTGCACAGTTTGTTATTCTTCTAGGTAACATAGTAACAAATCCAAATTGCTGCTCTCTTTGTAGGCAAGCAAGGCTTTGTTGCAACTGCAATTCTTACTTCTTCTTGAAATGTAGGGACGACAGTACATTCCATCACATCCATCTAGTGTACACAGGTAGGTCCATTGTGGCGGGCAGGCGAGCGGGCGGGCTGCTTTATTGGCTGTTTGCTGTTCCCCTACTCAACTCCACTATTTGACTGTTGTGCTGCATCAATCAATCAATCAATCAATCAATCAATCAATCAATCAATCAATCAATCAGTGGCTGGCTCAGGTGCAGCTCTTTAACTTACCTAAAAGGGAGGGCGGAGAGAAGACAAGGAAGGTGAATGAGGTGTTCCAATGTGAAATGCCGGAAACACAGAAACACAGACGACACACAACAAGAGGTGGCAATCTATTCATTAATTGCATTTAATCAATGAGCTCATTATCACTCATGCATTGTCCAACAGGTGTTGAAATAATGGGATTAAAAGGGGAGATCCCTTCAGAAAGACAGAAACAATAGCAAAGACAAAAAACACTTTTGGAATCTGCTTTTAGTCAACACATAAGGAAAGGGTGCACCGGTCCTGGAAATACTGCAATACCAGGTCAATGCGTGGAGTGGACAGAGCAAGCTCTATTTCCATCTCCCTGTTCTAAAAATCCATTTAATATATGGTCCCCAGATAGGGGACGTATCAGATATTAAACTGATAAGAACAGATACTACACTTGATCTTAGCCAAAAGGCCGAGAAGCGATAACCCGAACGGGCCGCGCGTTGCCCGAGCCTGCCCGATACTGCTGTTCAGCCCTTGCAGCGATTCAGCCTACTTCTAGGCAATTCCATGGGGCCCTGCAGGCTCACACACTCACAGCTACACGGGAGGTGAATAAAGGCCGGAGAGGAAGCCAGACAGGATTTGCTTCTTTTGCTTGCACCACAATGCAGTGCTGAAAGAGGAGGAATCTACATAAAAACGCCTTCCTGGCAACGCCCAAATGCCCTGCTGCCATGCAGATAAACACTGGCAGCGGCAGCAAGTGCATGCCCACAGCCACCCCTTGTTCCTTCACACCTTGTATCAGCTGTAATCCAGTCCAGTCCAGTGCTGCCTGCTGAGCAGCACTGACCAACACTGCCTGGGCCCAGGCTTTTATCTCTGAGGCCCCATTATGATGTCAGAAAGCTGGCTCTGGAATCCTAAGGGCTCCACTATGACACGTGCAAAGTTCCGTCTGAACTTTATATAAGACGGTGAGGCTCAGTCAGTCACTCAGTGTTGCCTGAGAGGGCAACACTGCAACAGCCGGCCGCCAGGCTGTCTTTTTTTTGCACAGCTAGTTGCCTCCAGGAGGCCACAAGAGGGAGACAAGGGACTGCAAAATGGAAAATAGGCATCCACCAACTTTACAGACAACTTCTCCTTGCTTCTACAACCTCCATCCTTGCACAGTTTGTTATTCTTCTAGGTAACATAGTAACAAATCCAAATTGCTGCTCTCTTTGTAGGCAAGCAAGGCTTTGTTGCAACTGCAATTCTTACTTCTTCTTGAAATGTAGGGACAACAGTACATTCCATCACATCCATCTAGTGTACACAGGTAGGTCCATTGTGGCGGGCAGGCGAGCGGGCGGGCTGCTTTATTGGCTGTTTGCTGTTCCCCTACTCCACTCCACTATTTGACTGTTGTGCTGCATCAATCAATCAATCAATCAATCAATCAATCAATCAATCAATCAATCAATCAATCAATCAGTGGCTGGCTCAGGTGCAGCTCTTTAACTTACCTAAAAGGGAGGGCGGAGAGAAGACAAGGAAGGTGAATGAGGTGTTCCAATGTGAAATGCCGGAAACACAGAAACACAGACGACACACAACAAGAGGTGGCAATCTATTCATTAATTGCATTTAATCAATGAGCTCATTATCACTCATGCATTGTCCAACAGGTGTTGAAATAATGGGATTAAAAGGGGAGATCCCTTCAGAAAGACAGAAACAATAGCAAAGACAAAAAACACTTTTGGAATCTGCTTTTAGTCAACACATAAGGAAAGGGTGCACCGGTCCTGGAAATACTGCAATACCAGGTCAATGCGTGGAGTGGACAGAGCAAGCTCTATTTCCATCTCCCTGTTCTAAAAATCCATTTAATATATGGTCCCCAGATAGGGGACGTATCAGATATTAAACTGATAAGAACAGATACTACACTTGATCTTAGCCAAAAGGCCGAGAAGCGATAACCCGAACGGGCCGCGCGTTGCCCGAGCCTGCCGTTCAGCCCTTGCAGCGATTCAGCCTACTTCTAGGCAATTCCATGGGGCCCTGCAGGCTCACACACTCACAGCTACACGGGAGGTGAATAAAGGCCGGAGAGGAAGCCAGACAGGATTTGCTTCTTTTGCTTGCACCACAATGCAGTGCTGAAAGAGGAGGAATCTACATAAAAACGCCTTCCTGGCAACGCCCAAATGCCCTGCTGCCATGCAGATAAACACTGGCAGCGGCAGCAAGTGCATGCCCACAGCCACCCCTTGTTCCTTCACACCTTGTATCAGCTGTAATCCAGTCCAGTCCAGTGCTGCCTGCTGAGCAGCACTGACCAACACTGCCTGGGCCCAGGCTTTTATCTCTGAGGCCCCATTATGATGTCAGAAAGCTGGCTCTGGAATCCTGAGGGCTCCACTATGACACGTGCAAAGTTCCGTCTGAACTTTATATAAGACGGTGAGGCTCAGTCAGTCACTCAGTGTTGCCTGAGAGGGCAACACTGCAACAGCCGGCCGCCAGGCTGTCTTTTTTTTGCACAGCTAGTTGCCTCCAGGAGGCCACAAGAGGGAGACAAGGGACTGCAAAATGGAAAATAGGCATCCACCAACTTTACAGACAACTTCTCCTTGCTCCTACAACCTCCACCCTTGCACAGTTTGTTATTCTTCTAGGTAACATAGTAACAAATCCAAATTGCTGCTCTCTTTGTAGGCAAGCAAGGCTTTGTTGCAACTGCAATTCTTACTTCTTCTTGAAATGTAGGGACGACAGTACATTCCATCACATCCATCTAGTGTACACAGGTAGGTCCATTGTGGCGGGCAGGCGAGCGGGCGGGCTGCTTTATTGGCTGTTTGCTGTTCCCCTACTCCACTCCACTATTTGACTGTTGTGCTGCATCAATCAATCAATCAATCAATCAATCAATCAATCAATCAATCAATCAATCAATCAATCAATCAGTGGCTGGCTCAGGTGCAGCTCTTTAACTTACCTAAAAGGGAGGGCGGAGAGAAGACAAGGAAGGTGAATGAGGTGTTCCAATGTGAAATGCCGGAAAAACAGAAACACAGACGACACACAACAAGAGGTGGCAATCTATTCATTAATTGCATTTAATCAATGAGCTCATTATCACTCATGCATTGTCCAACAGGTGTTGAAATAATGGGATTAAAAGGGGAGATCCCTTCAGAAAGACAGAAACAATAGCAAAGACAAAAAACACTTTTGGAATCTGCTTTTAGTCAACACATAAGGAAAGGGTGCAACGGTCCTGGAAATACTGCAATACCAGGTCAATGCGTGGAGTGGACAGAGCAAGCTCTATTTCCATCTCCCTGTTCTAAAAATCCATTTAATATATGGTCCCCAGATAGGGGACGTATCAGATATTAAACTGATAAGAACAGATACTACACTTGATCTTAGCCAAAAGGCCGAGAAGCGATAACCCGAACGGGCCGCGCGTTGCCCGAGCCTGCCCGATACTGCTGTTCAGCCCTTGCAGCGATTCAGCCTACTTCTAGGCAATTCCATGGGGCCCTGCAGGCTCACACACTCACAGCTACACGGGAGGTGAATAAAGGCCGGAGAGGAAGCCAGACAGGATTTGCTTCTTTTGCTTGCACCACAATGCAGTGCTGAAAGAGGAGGAATCTACATAAAAACGCCTTCCTGGCAACGCCCAAATGCCCTGCTGCCATGCAGATAAACACTGGCAGCGGCAGCAAGTGCATGCCCACAGCCACCCCTTGTTCCTTCACACCTTGTATCAGCTGTAATCCAGTCCAGTGCTGCCTGCTGAGCAGCACTGACCAACACTGCCTGGGCCCAGGCTTTTATCTCTGAGGCCCCATTATGATGTCAGAAAGCTGGCTCTGGAATCCTGAGGGCTCCACTATGACACGTGCAAAGTTCCGTCTGAACTTTATATAAGACGGTGAGGCTCAGTCAGTCACTCAGTGTTGCCTGAGAGGGCAACACTGCAACAGCCGGCCGCCAGGCTGTCTTTTTTTTGCACAGCTAGTTGCCTCCAGGAGGCCACAAGAGGGAGACAAGGGACTGCAAAATGGAAAATAGGCATCCACCAACTTTACAGACAACTTCTCCTTGCTCCTACAACCTCCATCCTTGCACAGTTTGTTATTCTTCTAGGTAACATAGTAACAAATCCAAATTGCTGCTCTCTTTGTAGGCAAGCAAGGCTTTGTTGCAACTGCAATTCTTACTTCTTCTTGAAATGTAGGGACGACAGTACATTCCATCACATCCATCTAGTGTACACAGGTAGGTCCATTGTGGCGGGCAGGCGAGCGGGCGGGCTGCTTTATTGGCTGTTTGCTGTTCCCCTACTCCACTCCACTATTTGACTGTTGTGCTGCATCAATCAATCAATCAATCAATCAATCAATCAATCAATCAATCAATCAATCAATCAGTGGCTGGCTCAGGTGCAGCTCTTTAACTTACCTAAAAGGGAGGGCGGAGAGAAGACAAGGAAGGTGAATGAGGTGTTCCAATGTGAAATGCCGGAAACACAGAAACACAGACGACACACAACAAGAGGTGGCAATCTATTCATTAATTGCATTTAATCAATGAGCTCATTATCACTCATGCATTGTCCAACAGGTGTTGAAATAATGGGATTAAAAGGGGAGATCCCTTCAGAAAGACAGAAACAATAGCAAAGACAAAAAACACTTTTGGAATCTGCTTTTAGTCAACACATAAGGAAAGGGTGCACCGGTCCTGGAAATACTGCAATACCAGGTCAATGCGTGGAGTGGACAGAGCAAGCTCTATTTCCATCTCCCTGTTCTAAAAATCCATTTAATATATGGTCCCCAGATAGGGGACGTATCAGATATTAAACTGATAAGAACAGATACTACACTTGATCTTAGCCAAAAGGCCGAGAAGCGATAACCCGAACGGGCCGCGCGTTGCCCGAGCCTGCCCGATACTGCTGTTCAGCCCTTGCAGCGATTCAGCCTACTTCTAGGCAATTCCATGGGGCCCTGCAGGCTCACACACTCACAGCTACACGGGAGGTGAATAAAGGCCGGAGAGGAAGCCAGACAGGATTTGCTTCTTTTGCTTGCACCACAATGCAGTGCTGAAAGAGGAGGAATCTACATAAAAACGCCTTCCTGGCAACGCCCAAATGCCCTGCTGCCATGCAGATAAACACTGGCAGCGGCAGCAAGTGCATGCCCACAGCCACCCCTTGTTCCTTCACACCTTGTATCAGCTGTAATCCAGTCCAGTCCAGTGCTGCCTGCTGAGCAGCACTGACCAACACTGCCTGGGCCCAGGCTTTTATCTCTGAGGCCCCATTATGATGTCAGAAAGCTGGCTCTGGAATCCTGAGGGCTCCACTATGACACGTGCAAAGTTCCGTCTGAACTTTATATAAGACGGTGAGGCTCAGTCAGTCACTCAGTGTTGCCTGAGAGGGCAACACTGCAACAGCCGGCCGCCAGGCTGTCTTTTTTTTGCACAGCTAGTTGCCTCCAGGAGGCCACAAGAGGGAGACAAGGGACTGCAAAATGGAAAATAGGCATCCACCAACTTTACAGACAACTTCTCCTTGCTCCTACAACCTCCATCCTTGCACAGTTTGTTATTCTTCTAGGTAACATAGTAACAAATCCAAATTGCTGCTCTCTTTGTAGGCAAGCAAGGCTTTGTTGCAACTGCAATTCTTACTTCTTCTTGAAATGTAGGGACGACAGTACATTCCATCACATCCATCTAGTGTACACAGGTAGGTCCATTGTGGCGGGCAGGCGAGCGGGCGGGCTGCTTTATTGGCTGTTTGCTGTTCCCCTACTCAACTCCACTATTTGACTGTTGTGCTGCATCAATCAATCAATCAATCAATCAATCAATCAATCAATCAATCAATCAATCAATCAATCAATCAATCAATCAGTGGCTGGCTCAGGTGCAGCTCTTTAACTTACCTAAAAGGGAGGGCGGAGAGAAGACAAGGAAGGTGAATGAGGTGTTCCAATGTGAAATGCCGGAAACACAGAAACACAGACGACACACAACAAGAGGTGGCAATCTATTCATTAATTGCATTTAATCAATGAGCTCATTATCACTCATGCATTGTCCAACAGGTGTTGAAATAATGGGATTAAAAGGGGAGATCCCTTCAGAAAGACAGAAACAATAGCAAAGACAAAAAACACTTTTGGAATCTGCTTTTAGTCAACACATAAGGAAAGGGTGCACCGGTCCTGGAAATACTGCAATACCAGGTCAATGCGTGGAGTGGACAGAGCAAGCTCTATTTCCATCTCCCTGTTCTAAAAATCCATTTAATATATGGTCCCCAGATAGGGGACGTATCAGATATTAAACTGATAAGAACAGATACTACACTTGATCTTAGCCAAAAGGCCGAGAAGCGATAACCCGAACGGGCCGCGCGTTGCCCGAGCCTGCCCGATACTGCTGTTCAGCCCTTGCAGCGATTCAGCCTACTTCTAGGCAATTCCATGGGGCCCTGCAGGCTCACACACTCACAGCTACACGGGAGGTGAATAAAGGCCGGAGAGGAAGCCAGACAGGATTTGCTTCTTTTGCTTGCACCACAATGCAGTGCTGAAAGAGGAGGAATCGACATAAAAACGCCTTCCTGGCAACGCCCAAATGCCCTGCTGCCATGCAGATAAACACTGGCAGCGGCAGCAAGTGCATGCCCACAGCCACCCCTTGTTCCTTCACACCTTGTATCAGCTGTAATCCAGTCCAGTCCAGTGCTGCCTGCTGAGCAGCACTGACCAACACTGCCTGGGCCCAGGCTTTTATCTCTGAGGCCCCATTATGATGTCAGAAAGCTGGCTCTGGAATCCTGAGGGCTCCACTATGACACGTGCAAAGTTCCGTCTGAACTTTATATAAGACGGTGAGGCTCAGTCAGTCACTCAGTGTTGCCTGAGAGGGCAACACTGCAACAGCCGGCCGCCAGGCTGTCTTTTTTTTGCACAGCTAGTTGCCTCCAGGAGGCCACAAGAGGGAGACAAGGGACTGCAAAATGGAAAATAGGCATCCACCAACTTTACAGACAACTTCTCCTTGCTTCTACAACCTCCATCCTTGCACAGTTTGTTATTCTTCTAGGTAACATAGTAACAAATCCAAATTGCTGCTCTCTTTGTAGGCAAGCAAGGCTTTGTTGCAACTGCAATTCTTACTTCTTCTTGAAATGTAGGGACAACAGTACATTCCATCACATCCATCTAGTGTACACAGGTAGGTCCATTGTGGCGGGCAGGCGAGCGGGCGGGCTGCTTTATTGGCTGTTTGCTGTTCCCCTACTCCACTCCACTATTTGACTGTTGTGCTGCATCAATCAATCAATCAATCAATCAATCAATCAATCAATCAATCAGTGGCTGGCTCAGGTGCAGCTCTTTAACTTACCTAAAAGGGAGGGCGGAGAGAAGACAAGGAAGGTGAATGAGGTGTTCCAATGTGAAATGCCGGAAACACAGAAACACAGACGACACACAACAAGAGGTGGCAATCTATTCATTAATTGCATTTAATCAATGAGCTCATTATCACTCATGCATTGTCCAACAGGTGTTGAAATAATGGGATTAAAAGGGGAGATCCCTTCAGAAAGACAGAAACAATAGCAAAGACAAAAAACACTTTTGGAATCTGCTTTTAGTCAACACATAAGGAAAGGGTGCACCGGTCCTGGAAATACTGCAATACCAGGTCAATGCGTGGAGTGGACAGAGCAAGCTCTATTTCCATCTCCCTGTTCTAAAAATCCATTTAATATATGGTCCCCAGATAGGGGACGTATCAGATATTAAACTGATAAGAACAGATACTACACTTGATCTTAGCCAAAAGGCCGAGAAGCGATAACCCGAACGGGCCGCGCGTTGCCCGAGCCTGCCGTTCAGCCCTTGCAGCGATTCAGCCTACTTCTAGGCAATTCCATGGGGCCCTGCAGGCTCACACACTCACAGCTACACGGGAGGTGAATAAAGGCCGGAGAGGAAGCCAGACAGGATTTGCTTCTTTTGCTTGCACCACAATGCAGTGCTGAAAGAGGAGGAATCTACATAAAAACGCCTTCCTGGCAACGCCCAAATGCCCTGCTGCCATGCAGATAAACACTGGCAGCGGCAGCAAGTGCATGCCCACAGCCACCCCTTGTTCCTTCACACCTTGTATCAGCTGTAATCCAGTCCAGTCCAGTGCTGCCTGCTGAGCAGCACTGACCAACACTGCCTGGGCCCAGGCTTTTATCTCTGAGGCCCCATTATGATGTCAGAAAGCTGGCTCTGGAATCCTGAGGGCTCCACTATGACACGTGCAAAGTTCCGTCTGAACTTTATATAAGACGGTGAGGCTCAGTCAGTCACTCAGTGTTGCCTGAGAGGGCAACACTGCAACAGCCGGCCGCCAGGCTGTCTTTTTTTTGCACAGCTAGTTGCCTCCAGGAGGCCACAAGAGGGAGACAAGGGACTGCAAAATGGAAAATAGGCATCCACCAACTTTACAGACAACTTCTCCTTGCTCCTACAACCTCCATCCTTGCACAGTTTGTTATTCTTCTAGGTAACATAGTAACAAATCCAAATTGCTGCTCTCTTTGTAGGCAAGCAAGACTTTGTTGCAACTGCAATTCTTACTTCTTCTTGAAATGTAGGGACGACAGTACATTCCATCACATCCATCTAGTGTACACAGGTAGGTCCATTGTGGCGGGCAGGCGAGCGGGCGGGCTGCTTTATTGGCTGTTTGCTGTTCCCCTACTCCACTCCACTATTTGACTGTTGTGCTGCATCAATCAATCAATCAATCAATCAATCAATCAATCAATCAATCAATCAATCAATCAATCAGTGGCTGGCTCAGGTGCAGCTCTTTAACTTACCTAAAAGGGAGGGCGGAGAGAAGACAAGGAAGGTGAATGAGGTGTTCCAATGTGAAATGCCGGAAACACAGAAACACAGACGACACACAACAAGAGGTGGCAATCTATTCATTAATTGCATTTAATCAATGAGCTCATTATCACTCATGCATTGTCCAACAGGTGTTGAAATAATGGGATTAAAAGGGGAGATCCCTTCAGAAAGACAGAAACAATAGCAAAGACAAAAAACACTTTTGGAATCTGCTTTTAGTCAACACATAAGGAAAGGGTGCACCGGTCCTGGAAATACTGCAATACCAGGTCAATGCGTGGAGTGGACAGAGCAAGCTCTATTTCCATCTCCCTGTTCTAAAAATCCATTTAATATATGGTCCCCAGATAGGGGACGTATCAGATATTAAACTGATAAGAACAGATACTACACTTGATCTTAGCCAAAAGGCCGAGAAGCGATAACCCGAACGGGCCGCGCGTTGCCCGAGCCTGCCCGATACTGCTGTTCAGCCCTTGCAGCGATTCAGCCTACTTCTAGGCAATTCCATGGGGCCCTGCAGGCTCACACACTCACAGCTACACGGGAGGTGAATAAAGGCCGGAGAGGAAGCCAGACAGGATTTGCTTCTTTTGCTTGCACCACAATGCAGTGCTGAAAGAGGAGGAATCTACATAAAAACGCCTTCCTGGCAACGCCCAAATGCCCTGCTGCCATGCAGATAAACACTGGCAGCGGCAGCAAGTGCATGCCCACAGCCACCCCTTGTTCCTTCACACCTTGTATCAGCTGTAATCCAGTCCAGTCCAGTGCTGCCTGCTGAGCAGCACTGACCAACACTGCCTGGGCCCAGGCTTTTATCTCTGAGGCCCCATTATGATGTCAGAAAGCTGGCTCTGGAATCCTGAGGGCTCCACTATGACACGTGCAAAGTTCCGTCTGAACTTTATATAAGACGGTGAGGCTCAGTCAGTCACTCAGTGTTGCCTGAGAGGGCAACACTGCAACAGCCGGCCGCCAGGCTGTCTTTTTTTTGCACAGCTAGTTGCCTCCAGGAGGCCACAAGAGGGAGACAAGGGACTGCAAAATGGAAAATAGGCATCCACCAACTTTACAGACAACTTCTCCTTGCTCCTACAACCTCCATCCTTGCACAGTTTGTTATTCTTCTAGGTAACATAGTAACAAATCCAAATTGCTGCTCTCTTTGTAGGCAAGCAAGGCTTTGTTGCAACTGCAATTCTTACTTCTTCTTGAAATGTAGGGACGACAGTACATTCCATCACATCCATCTAGTGTACACAGGTAGGTCCATTGTGGCGGGCAGGCGAGCGGGCGGGCTGCTTTATTGGCTGTTTGCTGTTCCCCTACTCCACTCCACTATTTGACTGTTGTGCTGCATCAATCAATCAATCAATCAATCAATCAATCAATCAATCAATCAATCAATCAATCAGTGGCTGGCTCAGGTGCAGCTCTTTAACTTACCTAAAAGGGAGGGCGGAGAGAAGACAAGGAAGGTGAATGAGGTGTTCCAATGTGAAATGCCGGAAACACAGAAACACAGACGACACACAACAAGAGGTGGCAATCTATTCATTAATTGCATTTAATCAATGAGCTCATTATCACTCATGCATTGTCCAACAGGTGTTGAAATAATGGGATTAAAAGGGGAGATCCCTTCAGAAAGACAGAAACAATAGCAAAGACAAAAAACACTTTTGGAATCTGCTTTTAGTCAACACATAAGGAAAGGGTGCACCGGTCCTGGAAATACTGCAATACCAGGTCAATGCGTGGAGTGGACAGAGCAAGCTCTATTTCCATCTCCCTGTTCTAAAAATCCATTTAATATATGGTCCCCAGATAGGGGACGTATCAGATATTAAACTGATAAGAACAGATACTACACTTGATCTTAGCCAAAAGGCCGAGAAGCGATAACCCGAACGGGCCGCGCGTTGCCCGAGCCTGCCCGATACTGCTGTTCAGCCCTTGCAGCGATTCAGCCTACTTCTAGGCAATTCCATGGGGCCCTGCAGGCTCACACACTCACAGCTACACGGGAGGTGAATAAAGGCCGGAGAGGAAGCCAGACAGGATTTGCTTCTTTTGCTTGCACCACAATGCAGTGCTGAAAGAGGAGGAATCTACATAAAAACGCCTTCCTGGCAACGCCCAAATGCCCTGCTGCCATGCAGATAAACACTGGCAGCGGCAGCAAGTGCATGCCCACAGCCACCCCTTGTTCCTTCACACCTTGTATCAGCTGTAATCCAGTCCAGTCCAGTGCTGCCTGCTGAGCAGCACTGACCAACACTGCCTGGGCCCAGGCTTTTATCTCTGAGGCCCCATTATGATGTCAGAAAGCTGGCTCTGGAATCCTGAGGGCTCCACTATGACACGTGCAAAGTTCCGTCTGAACTTTATATAAGACGGTGAGGCTCAGTCAGTCACTCAGTGTTGCCTGAGAGGGCAACACTGCAACAGCCGGCCGCCAGGCTGTCTTTTTTTTGCACAGCTAGTTGCCTCCAGGAGGCCACAAGAGGGAGACAAGGGACTGCAAAATGGAAAATAGGCATCCACCAACTTTACAGACAACTTCTCCTTGCTCCTACAACCTCCATCCTTGCACAGTTTGTTATTCTTCTAGGTAACATAGTAACAAATCCAAATTGCTGCTCTCTTTGTAGGCAAGCAAGGCTTTGTTGCAACTGCAATTCTTACTTCTTCTTGAAATGTAGGGACGACAGTACATTCCATCACATCCATCTAGTGTACACAGGTAGGTCCATTGTGGCGGGCAGGCGAGCGGGCGGGCTGCTTTATTGGCTGTTTGCTGTTCCCCTACTCCACTCCACTATTTGACTGTTGTGCTGCATCAATCAATCAATCAATCAATCAATCAATCAATCAATCAATCAATCAATCAATCAATCAGTGGCTGGCTCAGGTGCAGCTCTTTAACTTACCTAAAAGGGAGGGCGGAGAGAAGACAAGGAAGGTGAATGAGGTGTTCCAATGTGAAATGCCGGAAACACAGAAACACAGACGACACACAACAAGAGGTGGCAATCTATTCATTAATTGCATTTAATCAATGAGCTCATTATCACTCATGCATTGTCCAACAGGTGTTGAAATAATGGGATTAAAAGGGGAGATCCCTTCAGAAAGACAGAAACAATAGCAAAGACAAAAAACACTTTTGGAATCTGCTTTTAGTCAACACATAAGGAAAGGGTGCACCGGTCCTGGAAATACTGCAATACCAGGTCAATGCGTGGAGTGGACAGAGCAAGCTCTATTTCCATCTCCCTGTTCTAAAAATCCATTTAATATATGGTCCCCAGATAGGGGACGTATCAGATATTAAACTGATAAGAACAGATACTACACTTGATCTTAGCCAAAAGGCCGAGAAGCGATAACCCGAACGGGCCGCGCGTTGCCCGAGCCTGCCCGATACTGCTGTTCAGCCCTTGCAGCGATTCAGCCTACTTCTAGGCAATTCCATGGGGCCCTGCAGGCTCACACACTCACAGCTACACGGGAGGTGAATAAAGGCCGGAGAGGAAGCCAGACAGGATTTGCTTCTTTTGCTTGCACCACAATGCAGTGCTGAAAGAGGAGGAATCTACATAAAAACGCCTTCCTGGCAACGCCCAAATGCCCTGCTGCCATGCAGATAAACACTGGCAGCGGCAGCAAGTGCATGCCCACAGCCACCCCTTGTTCCTTCACACCTTGTATCAGCTGTAATCCAGTCCAGTCCAGTGCTGCCTGCTGAGCAGCACTGACCAACACTGCCTGGGCCCAGGCTTTTATCTCTGAGGCCCCATTATGATGTCAGAAAGCTGGCTCTGGAATCCTGAGGGCTCCACTATGACACGTGCAAAGTTCCGTCTGAACTTTATATAAGACGGTGAGGCTCAGTCAGTCACTCAGTGTTGCCTGAGAGGGCAACACTGCAACAGCCGGCCGCCAGGCTGTCTTTTTTTTGCACAGCTAGTTGCCTCCAGGAGGCCACAAGAGGGAGACAAGGGACTGCAAAATGGAAAATAGGCATCCACCAACTTTACAGACAACTTCTCCTTGCTCCTACAACCTCCATCCTTGCACAGTTTGTTATTCTTCTAGGTAACATAGTAACAAATCCAAATTGCTGCTCTCTTTGTAGGCAAGCAAGGCTTTGTTGCAACTGCAATTCTTACTTCTTCTTGAAATGTAGGGACGACAGTACATTCCATCACATCCATCTAGTGTACACAGGTAGGTCCATTGTGGCGGGCAGGCGAGCGGGCGGGCTGCTTTATTGGCTGTTTGCTGTTCCCCTACTCCACTCCACTATTTGACTGTTGTGCTGCATCAATCAATCAATCAATCAATCAATCAATCAATCAATCAATCAATCAATCAATCAGTGGCTGGCTCAGGTGCAGCTCTTTAACTTACCTAAAAGGGAGGGCGGAGAGAAGACAAGGAAGGTGAATGAGGTGTTCCAATGTGAAATGCCGGAAACACAGAAACACAGACGACACACAACAAGAGGTGGCAATCTATTCATTAATTGCATTTAATCAATGAGCTCATTATCACTCATGCATTGTCCAACAGGTGTTGAAATAATGGGATTAAAAGGGGAGATCCCTTCAGAAAGACAGAAACAATAGCAAAGACAAAAAACACTTTTGGAATCTGCTTTTAGTCAACACATAAGGAAAGGGTGCACCGGTCCTGGAAATACTGCAATACCAGGTCAATGCGTGGAGTGGACAGAGCAAGCTCTATTTCCATCTCCCTGTTCTAAAAATCCATTTAATATATGGTCCCCAGATAGGGGACGTATCAGATATTAAACTGATAAGAACAGATACTACACTTGATCTTAGCCAAAAGGCCGAGAAGCGATAACCCGAACGGGCCGCGCGTTGCCCGAGCCTGCCCGATACTGCTGTTCAGCCCTTGCAGCGATTCAGCCTACTTCTAGGCAATTCCATGGGGCCCTGCAGGCTCACACACTCACAGCTACACGGGAGGTGAATAAAGGCCGGAGAGGAAGCCAGACAGGATTTGCTTCTTTTGCTTGCACCACAATGCAGTGCTGAAAGAGGAGGAATCGACATAAAAACGCCTTCCTGGCAACGCCCAAATGCCCTGCTGCCATGCAGATAAACACTGGCAGCGGCAGCAAGTGCATGCCCACAGCCACCCCTTGTTCCTTCACACCTTGTATCAGCTGTAATCCAGTCCAGTCCAGTGCTGCCTGCTGAGCAGCACTGACCAACACTGCCTGGGCCCAGGCTTTTATCTCTGAGGCCCCATTATGATGTCAGAAAGCTGGCTCTGGAATCCTGAGGGCTCCACTATGACACGTGCAAAGTTCCGTCTGAACTTTATATAAGACGGTGAGGCTCAGTCAGTCACTCAGTGTTGCCTGAGAGGGCAACACTGCAACAGCCGGCCGCCAGGCTGTCTTTTTTTTGCACAGCTAGTTGCCTCCAGGAGGCCACAAGAGGGAGACAAGGGACTGCAAAATGGAAAATAGGCATCCACCAACTTTACAGACAACTTCTCCTTGCTCCTACAACCTCCATCCTTGCACAGTTTGTTATTCTTCTAGGTAACATAGTAACAAATCCAAATTGCTGCTCTCTTTGTAGGCAAGCAAGGCTTTGTTGCAACTGCAATTCTTACTTCTTCTTGAAATGTAGGGACGACAGTACATTCCATCACATCCATCTAGTGTACACAGGTAGGTCCATTGTGGCGGGCAGGCGAGCGGGCGGGCTGCTTTATTGGCTGTTTGCTGTTCCCCTACTCCACTCCACTATTTGACTGTTGTGCTGCATCAATCAATCAATCAATCAATCAATCAATCAATCAATCAATCAATCAATCAATCAATCAGTGGCTGGCTCAGGTGCAGCTCTTTAACTTACCTAAAAGGGAGGGCGGAGAGAAGACAAGGAAGGTGAATGAGGTGTTCCAATGTGAAATGCCGGAAACACAGAAACACAGACGACACACAACAAGAGGTGGCAATCTATTCATTAATTGCATTTAATCAATGAGCTCATTATCACTCATGCATTGTCCAACAGGTGTTGAAATAATGGGATTAAAAGGGGAGATCCCTTCAGAAAGACAGAAACAATAGCAAAGACAAAAAACACTTTTGGAATCTGCTTTTAGTCAACACATAAGGAAAGGGTGCACCGGTCCTGGAAATACTGCAATACCAGGTCAATGCGTGGAGTGGACAGAGCAAGCTCTATTTCCATCTCCCTGTTCTAAAAATCCATTTAATATATGGTCCCCAGATAGGGGACGTATCAGATATTAAACTGATAAGAACAGATACTACACTTGATCTTAGCCAAAAGGCCGAGAAGCGATAACCCGAACGGGCCGCGCGTTGCCCGAGCCTGCCCGATACTGCTGTTCAGCCCTTGCAGCGATTCAGCCTACTTCTAGGCAATTCCATGGGGCCCTGCAGGCTCACACACTCACAGCTACACGGGAGGTGAATAAAGGCCGGAGAGGAAGCCAGACAGGATTTGCTTCTTTTGCTTGCACCACAATGCAGTGCTGAAAGAGGAGGAATCGACATAAAAACGCCTTCCTGGCAACGCCCAAATGCCCTGCTGCCATGCAGATAAACACTGGCAGCGGCAGCAAGTGCATGCCCACAGCCACCCCTTGTTCCTTCACACCTTGTATCAGCTGTAATCCAGTCCAGTCCAGTGCTGCCTGCTGAGCAGCACTGACCAACACTGCCTGGGCCCAGGCTTTTATCTCTGAGGCCCCATTATGATGTCAGAAAGCTGGCTCTGGAATCCTGAGGGCTCCACTATGACACGTGCAAAGTTCCGTCTGAACTTTATATAAGACGGTGAGGCTCAGTCAGTCACTCAGTGTTGCCTGAGAGGGCAACACTGCAACAGCCGGCCGCCAGGCTGTCTTTTTTTTGCACAGCTAGTTGCCTCCAGGAGGCCACAAGAGGGAGACAAGGGACTGCAAAATGGAAAATAGGCATCCACCAACTTTACAGACAACTTCTCCTTGCTCCTACAACCTCCATCCTTGCACAGTTTGTTATTCTTCTAGGTAACATAGTAACAAATCCAAATTGCTGCTCTCTTTGTAGGCAAGCAAGGCTTTGTTGCAACTGCAATTCTTACTTCTTCTTGAAATGTAGGGACGACAGTACATTCCATCACATCCATCTAGTGTACACAGGTAGGTCCATTGTGGTGGGCAGGCGAGCGGGCGGGCTGCTTTATTGGCTGTTTGCTGTTCCCCTACTCCACTCCACTATTTGACTGTTGTGCTGCATCAATCAATCAATCAATCAATCAATCAATCAATCAATCAATCAATCAGTGGCTGGCTCAGGTGCAGCTCTTTAACTTACCTAAAAGGGAGGGCGGAGAGAAGACAAGGAAGGTGAATGAGGTGTTCCAATGTGAAATGCCGGAAACACAGAAACACAGACGACACACAACAAGAGGTGGCAATCTATTCATTAATTGCATTTAATCAATGAGCTCATTATCACTCATGCATTGTCCAACAGGTGTTGAAATAATGGGATTAAAAGGGGAGATCCCTTCAGAAAGACAGAAACAATAGCAAAGACAAAAAACACTTTTGGAATCTGCTTTTAGTCAACACATAAGGAAAGGGTGCACCGGTCCTGGAAATACTGCAATACCAGGTCAATGCGTGGAGTGGACAGAGCAAGCTCTATTTCCATCTCCCTGTTCTAAAAATCCATTTAATATATGGTCCCCAGATAGGGGACGTATCAGATATTAAACTGATAAGAACAGATACTACACTTGATCTTAGCCAAAAGGCCGAGAAGCGATAACCCGAACGGGCCGCGCGTTGCCCGAGCCTGCCCGATACTGCTGTTCAGCCCTTGCAGCGATTCAGCCTACTTCTAGGCAATTCCATGGGGCCCTGCAGGCTCACACACTCACAGCTACACGGGAGGTGAATAAAGGCCGGAGAGGAAGCCAGACAGGATTTGCTTCTTTTGCTTGCACCACAATGCAGTGCTGAAAGAGGAGGAATCTACATAAAAACGCCTTCCTGGCAACGCCCAAATGCCCTGCTGCCATGCAGATAAACACTGGCAGCGGCAGCAAGTGCATGCCCACAGCCACCCCTTGTTCCTTCACACCTTGTATCAGCTGTAATCCAGTCCAGTCCAGTGCTGCCTGCTGAGCAGCACTGACCAACACTGCCTGGGCCCAGGCTTTTATCTCTGAGGCCCCATTATGATGTCAGAAAGCTGGCTCTGGAATCCTGAGGGCTCCACTATGACACGTGCAAAGTTCCGTCTGAACTTTATATAAGACGGTGAGGCTCAGTCAGTCACTCAGTGTTGCCTGAGAGGGCAACACTGCAACAGCCGGCCGCCAGGCTGTCTTTTTTTTGCACAGCTAGTTGCCTCCAGGAGGCCACAAGAGGGAGACAAGGGACTGCAAAATGGAAAATAGGCATCCACCAACTTTACAGACAACTTCTCCTTGCTCCTACAACCTCCATCCTTGCACAGTTTGTTATTCTTCTAGGTAACATAGTAACAAATCCAAATTGCTGCTCTCTTTGTAGGCAAGCAAGGCTTTGTTGCAACTGCAATTCTTACTTCTTCTTGAAATGTAGGGACGACAGTACATTCCATCACATCCATCTAGTGTACACAGGTAGGTCCATTGTGGCGGGCAGGCGAGCGGGCGGGCTGCTTTATTGGCTGTTTGCTGTTCCCCTACTCCACTCCACTATTTGACTGTTGTGCTGCATCAATCAATCAATCAATCAATCAATCAATCAATCAATCAATCAATCAGTGGCTGGCTCAGGTGCAGCTCTTTAACTTACCTAAAAGGGAGGGCGGAGAGAAGACAAGGAAGGTGAATGAGGTGTTCCAATGTGAAATGCCGGAAACACAGAAACACAGACGACACACAACAAGAGGTGGCAATCTATTCATTAATTGCATTTAATCAATGAGCTCATTATCACTCATGCATTGTCCAACAGGTGTTGAAATAATGGGATTAAAAGGGGAGATCCCTTCAGAAAGACAGAAACAATAGCAAAGACAAAAAACACTTTTGGAATCTGCTTTTAGTCAACACATAAGGAAAGGGTGCACCGGTCCTGGAAATACTGCAATACCAGGTCAATGCGTGGAGTGGACAGAGCAAGCTCTATTTCCATCTCCCTGTTCTAAAAATCCATTTAATATATGGTCCCCAGATAGGGGACGTATCAGATATTAAACTGATAAGAACAGATACTACACTTGATCTTAGCCAAAAGGCCGAGAAGCGATAACCCGAACGGGCCGCGCGTTGCCCGAGCCTGCCCGATACTGCTGTTCAGCCCTTGCAGCGATTCAGCCTACTTCTAGGCAATTCCATGGGGCCCTGCAGGCTCACACACTCACAGCTACACGGGAGGTGAATAAAGGCCGGAGAGGAAGCCAGACAGGATTTGCTTCTTTTGCTTGCACCACAATGCAGTGCTGAAAGAGGAGGAATCTACATAAAAACGCCTTCCTGGCAACGCCCAAATGCCCTGCTGCCATGCAGATAAACACTGGCAGCGGCAGCAAGTGCATGCCCACAGCCACCCCTTGTTCCTTCACACCTTGTATCAGCTGTAATCCAGTCCAGTCCAGTGCTGCCTGCTGAGCAGCACTGACCAACACTGCCTGGGCCCAGGCTTTTATCTCTGAGGCCCCATTATGATGTCAGAAAGCTGGCTCTGGAATCCTGAGGGCTCCACTATGACACGTGCAAAGTTCCGTCTGAACTTTATATAAGACGGTGAGGCTCAGTCAGTCACTCAGTGTTGCCTGAGAGGGCAACACTGCAACAGCCGGCCGCCAGGCTGTCTTTTTTTTGCACAGCTAGTTGCCTCCAGGAGGCCACAAGAGGGAGACAAGGGACTGCAAAATGGAAAATAGGCATCCACCAACTTTACAGACAACTTCTCCTTGCTCCTACAACCTCCATCCTTGCACAGTTTGTTATTCTTCTAGGTAACATAGTAACAAATCCAAATTGCTGCTCTCTTTGTAGGCAAGCAAGGCTTTGTTGCAACTGCAATTCTTACTTCTTCTTGAAATGTAGGGACGACAGTACATTCCATCACATCCATCTAGTGTACACAGGTAGGTCCATTGTGGCGGGCAGGCGAGCGGGCGGGCTGCTTTATTGGCTGTTTGCTGTTCCCCTACTCCACTCCACTATTTGACTGTTGTGCTGCATCAATCAATCAATCAATCAATCAATCAATCAATCAATCAATCAGTGGCTGGCTCAGGTGCAGCTCTTTAACTTACCTAAAAGGGAGGGCGGAGAGAAGACAAGGAAGGTGAATGAGGTGTTCCAATGTGAAATGCCGGAAACACAGAAACACAGACGACACACAACAAGAGGTGGCAATCTATTCATTAATTGCATTTAATCAATGAGCTCATTATCACTCATGCATTGTCCAACAGGTGTTGAAATAATGGGATTAAAAGGGGAGATCCCTTCAGAAAGACAGAAACAATAGCAAAGACAAAAAACACTTTTGGAATCTGCTTTTAGTCAACACATAAGGAAAGGGTGCACCGGTCCTGGAAATACTGCAATACCAGGTCAATGCGTGGAGTGGACAGAGCAAGCTCTATTTCCATCTCCCTGTTCTAAAAATCCATTTAATATATGGTCCCCAGATAGGGGACGTATCAGATATTAAACTGATAAGAACAGATACTACACTTGATCTTAGCCAAAAGGCCGAGAAGCGATAACCCGAACGGGCCGCGCGTTGCCCGAGCCTGCCCGATACTGCTGTTTAGCCCTTGCAGCGATTCAGCCTACTTCTAGGCAATTCCATGGGGCCCTGCAGGCTCACACACTCACAGCTACACGGGAGGTGAATAAAGGCCGGAGAGGAAGCCAGACAGGATTTGCTTCTTTTGCTTGCACCACAATGCAGTGCTGAAAGAGGAGGAATCTACATAAAAACGCCTTCCTGGCAACGCCCAAATGCCCTGCTGCCATGCAGATAAACACTGGCAGCGGCAGCAAGTGCATGCCCACAGCCACCCCTTGTTCCTTCACACCTTGTATCAGCTGTAATCCAGTCCAGTCCAGTGCTGCCTGCTGAGCAGCACTGACCAACACTGCCTGGGCCCAGGCTTTTATCTCTGAGGCCCCATTATGATGTCAGAAAGCTGGCTCTGGAATCCTGAGGGCTCCACTATGACACGTGCAAAGTTCCGTCTGAACTTTATATAAGACGGTGAGGCTCAGTCAGTCACTCAGTGTTGCCTGAGAGGGCAACACTGCAACAGCCGGCCGCCAGGCTGTCTTTTTTTTGCACAGCTAGTTGCCTCCAGGAGGCCACAAGAGGGAGACAAGGGACTGCAAAATGGAAAATAGGCATCCACCAACTTTACAGACAACTTCTCCTTGCTCCTACAACCTCCATCCTTGCACAGTTTGTTATTCTTCTAGGTAACATAGTAACAAATCCAAATTGCTGCTCTCTTTGTAGGCAAGCAAGGCTTTGTTGCAACTGCAATTCTTACTTCTTCTTGAAATGTAGGGACGACAGTACATTCCATCACATCCATCTAGTGTACACAGGTAGGTCCATTGTGGCGGGCAGGCGAGCGGGCGGGCTGCTTTATTGGCTGTTTGCTGTTCCCCTACTCCACTCCACTATTTGACTGTTGTGCTGCATCAATCAATCAATCAATCAATCAATCAATCAATCAATCAATCAATCAATCAATCAATCAGTGGCTGGCTCAGGTGCAGCTCTTTAACTTACCTAAAAGGGAGGGCGGAGAGAAGACAAGGAAGGTGAATGAGGTGTTCCAATGTGAAATGCCGGAAACACAGAAACACAGACGACACACAACAAGAGGTGGCAATCTATTCATTAATTGCATTTAATCAATGAGCTCATTATCACTCATGCATTGGTCAACAGGTGTTGAAATAATGGGATTAAAAGGGGAGATCCCTTCAGAAAGACAGAAACAATAGCAAAGACAAAAAACACTTTTGGAATCTGCTTTTAGTCAACACATAAGGAAAGGGTGCACCGGTCCTGGAAATACTGCAATACCAGGTCAATGCGTGGAGTGGACAGAGCAAGCTCTATTTCCATCTCCCTGTTCTAAAAATCCATTTAATATATGGTCCCCAGATAGGGGACGTATCAGATATTAAACTGATAAGAACAGATACTACACTTGATCTTAGCCAAAAGGCCGAGAAGCGATAACCCGAACAGGCCGCGCGTTGCCCGAGCCTGCCCGATACTGCTGTTCAGCCCTTGCAGCGATTCAGCCTACTTCTAGGCAATTCCATGGGGCCCTGCAGGCTCACACACTCACAGCTACACGGGAGGTGAATAAAGGCCGGAGAGGAAGCCAGACAGGATTTGCTTCTTTTGCTTGCACCACAATGCAGTGCTGAAAGAGGAGGAATCTACATAAAAACGCCTTCCTGGCAACGCCCAAATGCCCTGCTGCCATGCAGATAAACACTGGCAGCGGCAGCAAGTGCATGCCCACAGCCACCCCTTGTTCCTTCACACCTTGTATCAGCTGTAATCCAGTCCAGTCCAGTGCTGCCTGCTGAGCAGCACTGACCAACACTGCCTGGGCCCAGGCTTTTATCTCTGAGGCCCCATTATGATGTCAGAAAGCTGGCTCTGGAATCCTGAGGGCTCCACTATGACACGTGCAAAGTTCCGTCTGAACTTTATATAAGACGGTGAGGCTCAGTCAGTCACTCAGTGTTGCCTTCAGTGTTGCCTGAGAGGGCAACACTGCAACAGCCGGCCGCCAGGCTGTCTTTTTTTTGCACAGCTAGTTGCCTCCAGGAGGCCACAAGAGGGAGACAAGGGACTGCAAAATGGAAAATAGGCATCCACCAACTTTACAGACAACTTCTCCTTGCTCCTACAACCTCCATCCTTGCACAGTTTGTTATTCTTCTAGGTAACATAGTAACAAATCCAAATTGCTGCTCTCTTTGTAGGCAAGCAAGGCTTTGTTGCAACTGCAATTCTTACTTCTTCTTGAAATGTAGGGACGACAGTACATTCCATCACATCCATCTAGTGTACACAGGTAGGTCCATTGTGGCGGGCAGGCGAGCGGGCGGGCTGCTTTATTGGCTGTTTGCTGTTCCCCTACTCCACTCCACTATTTGACTGTTGTGCTGCATCAATCAATCAATCAATCAATCAATCAATCAATCAATCAGTGGCTGGCTCAGGTGCAGCTCTTTAACTTACCTAAAAGGGAGGGCGGAGAGAAGACAAGGAAGGTGAATGAGGTGTTCCAATGTGAAATGCCGGAAACACAGAAACACAGACGACACACAACAAGAGGTGGCAATCTATTCATTAATTGCATTTAATCAATGAGCTCATTATCACTCATGCATTGTCCAACAGGTGTTGAAATAATGGGATTAAAAGGGGAGATCCCTTCAGAAAGACAGAAACAATAGCAAAGACAAAAAACACTTTTGGAATCTGCTTTTAGTCAACACATAAGGAAAGGGTGCACCGGTCCTGGAAATACTGCAATACCAGGTCAATGCGTGGAGTGGACAGAGCAAGCTCTATTTCCATCTCCCTGTTCTAAAAATCCATTTAATATATGGTCCCCAGATAGGGGACGTATCAGATATTAAACTGATAAGAACAGATACTACACTTGATCTTAGCCAAAAGGCCGAGAAGCGATAACCCGAACGGGCCGCGCGTTGCCCGAGCCTGCCCGATACTGCTGTTTAGCCCTTGCAGCGATTCAGCCTACTTCTAGGCAATTCCATGGGGCCCTGCAGGCTCACACACTCACAGCTACACGGGAGGTGAATAAAGGCCGGAGAGGAAGCCAGACAGGATTTGCTTCTTTTGCTTGCACCACAATGCAGTGCTGAAAGAGGAGGAATCTACATAAAAACGCCTTCCTGGCAACGCCCAAATGCCCTGCTGCCATGCAGATAAACACTGGCAGCGGCAGCAAGTGCATGCCCACAGCCACCCCTTGTTCCTTCACACCTTGTATCAGCTGTAATCCAGTCCAGTCCAGTGCTGCCTGCTGAGCAGCACTGACCAACACTGCCTGGGCCCAGGCTTTTATCTCTGAGGCCCCATTATGATGTCAGAAAGCTGGCTCTGGAATCCTGAGGGCTCCACTATGACACGTGCAAAGTTCCGTCTGAACTTTATATAAGACGGTGAGGCTCAGTCAGTCACTCAGTGTTGCCTGAGAGGGCAACACTGCAACAGCCGGCCGCCAGGCTGTCTTTTTTTTGCACAGCTAGTTGCCTCCAGGAGGCCACAAGAGGGAGACAAGGGACTGCAAAATGGAAAATAGGCATCCACCAACTTTACAGACAACTTCTCCTTGCTCCTACAACCTCCATCCTTGCACAGTTTGTTATTCTTCTAGGTAACATAGTAACAAATCCAAATTGCTGCTCTCTTTGTAGGCAAGCAAGGCTTTGTTGCAACTGCAATTCTTACTTCTTCTTGAAATGTAGGGACGACAGTACATTCCATCACATCCATCTAGTGTACACAGGTAGGTCCATTGTGGCGGGCAGGCGAGCGGGCGGGCTGCTTTATTGGCTGTTTGCTGTTCCCCTACTCCACTCCACTATTTGACTGTTGTGCTGCATCAATCAATCAATCAATCAATCAATCAATCAATCAATCAGTGGCTGGCTCAGGTGCAGCTCTTTAACTTACCTAAAAGGGAGGGCGGAGAGAAGACAAGGAAGGTGAATGAGGTGTTCCAATGTGAAATGCCGGAAACACAGAAACACAGACGACACACAACAAGAGGTGGCAATCTATTCATTAATTGCATTTAATCAATGAGCTCATTATCACTCATGCATTGTCCAACAGGTGTTGAAATAATGGGATTAAAAGGGGAGATCCCTTCAGAAAGACAGAAACAATAGCAAAGACAAAAAACACTTTTGGAATCTGCTTTTAGTCAACACATAAGGAAAGGGTGCACCGGTCCTGGAAATACTGCAATACCAGGTCAATGCGTGGAGTGGACAGAGCAAGCTCTATTTCCATCTCCCTGTTCTAAAAATCCATTTAATATATGGTCCCCAGATAGGGGACGTATCAGATATTAAACTGATAAGAACAGATACTACACTTGATCTTAGCCAAAAGGCCGAGAAGCGATAACCCGAACGGGCCGCGCGTTGCCCGAGCCTGCCCGATACTGCTGTTCAGCCCTTGCAGCGATTCAGCCTACTTCTAGGCAATTCCATGGGGCCCTGCAGGCTCACACACTCACAGCTACACGGGAGGTGAATAAAGGCCGGAGAGGAAGCCAGACAGGATTTGCTTCTTTTGCTTGCACCACAATGCAGTGCTGAAAGAGGAGGAATCGACATAAAAACGCCTTCCTGGCAACGCCCAAATGCCCTGCTGCCATGCAGATAAACACTGGCAGCGGCAGCAAGTGCATGCCCACAGCCACCCCTTGTTCCTTCACACCTTGTATCAGCTGTAATCCAGTCCAGTCCAGTGCTGCCTGCTGAGCAGCACTGACCAACACTGCCTGGGCCCAGGCTTTTATCTCTGAGGCCCCATTATGATGTCAGAAAGCTGGCTCTGGAATCCTGAGGGCTCCACTATGACACGTGCAAAGTTCCGTCTGAACTTTATATAAGACGGTGAGGCTCAGTCAGTCACTCAGTGTTGCCTGAGAGGGCAACACTGCAACAGCCGGCCGCCAGGCTGTCTTTTTTTTGCACAGCTAGTTGCCTCCAGGAGGCCACAAGAGGGAGACAAGGGACTGCAAAATGGAAAATAGGCATCCACCAACTTTACAGACAACTTCTCCTTGCTCCTACAACCTCCATCCTTGCACAGTTTGTTATTCTTCTAGGTAACATAGTAACAAATCCAAATTGCTGCTCTCTTTGTAGGCAAGCAAGGCTTTGTTGCAACTGCAATTCTTACTTCTTCTTGAAATGTAGGGACGACAGTACATTCCATCACATCCATCTAGTGTACACAGGTAGGTCCATTGTGGCGGGCAGGCGAGCGGGCGGGCTGCTTTATTGGCTGTTTGCTGTTCCCCTACTCCACTCCACTATTTGACTGTTGTGCTGCATCAATCAATCAATCAATCAATCAATCAATCAATCAATCAATCAATCAATCAATCAGTGGCTGGCTCAGGTGCAGCTCTTTAACTTACCTAAAAGGGAGGGCGGAGAGAAGACAAGGAAGGTGAATGAGGTGTTCCAATGTGAAATGCCGGAAACACAGAAACACAGACGACACACAACAAGAGGTGGCAATCTATTCATTAATTGCATTTAATCAATGAGCTCATTATCACTCATGCATTGTCCAACAGGTGTTGAAATAATGGGATTAAAAGGGGAGATCCCTTCAGAAAGACAGAAACAATAGCAAAGACAAAAAACACTTTTGGAATCTGCTTTTAGTCAACACATAAGGAAAGGGTGCACCGGTCCTGGAAATACTGCAATACCAGGTCAATGCGTGGAGTGGACAGAGCAAGCTCTATTTCCATCTCCCTGTTCTAAAAATCCATTTAATATATGGTCCCCAGATAGGGGACGTATCAGATATTAAACTGATAAGAACAGATACTACACTTGATCTTAGCCAAAAGGCCGAGAAGCGATAACCCGAACGGGCCGCGCGTTGCCCGAGCCTGCCCGATACTGCTGTTCAGCCCTTGCAGCGATTCAGCCTACTTCTAGGCAATTCCATGGGGCCCTGCAGGCTCACACACTCACAGCTACACGGGAGGTGAATAAAGGCCGGAGAGGAAGCCAGACAGGATTTGCTTCTTTTGCTTGCACCACAATGCAGTGCTGAAAGAGGAGGAATCGACATAAAAACGCCTTCCTGGCAACGCCCAAATGCCCTGCTGCCATGCAGATAAACACTGGCAGCGGCAGCAAGTGCATGCCCACAGCCACCCCTTGTTCCTTCACACCTTGTATCAGCTGTAATCCAGTCCAGTCCAGTGCTGCCTGCTGAGCAGCACTGACCAACACTGCCTGGGCCCAGGCTTTTATCTCTGAGGCCCCATTATGATGTCAGAAAGCTGGCTCTGGAATCCTGAGGGCTCCACTATGACACGTGCAAAGTTCCGTCTGAACTTTATATAAGATGGTGAGGCTCAGTCAGTCACTCAGTGTTGCCTGAGAGGGCAACACTGCAACAGCCGGCCGCCAGGCTGTCTTTTTTTTGCACAGCTAGTTGCCTCCAGGAGGCCACAAGAGGGAGACAAGGGACTGCAAAATGGAAAATAGGCATCCACCAACTTTACAGACAACTTCTCCTTGCTCCTACAACCTCCATCCTTGCACAGTTTGTTATTCTTCTAGGTAACATAGTAACAAATCCAAATTGCTGCTCTCTTTGTAGGCAAGCAAGGCTTTGTTGCAACTGCAATTCTTACTTCTTCTTGAAATGTAGGGACGACAGTACATTCCATCACATCCATCTAGTGTACACAGGTAGGTCCATTGTGGCGGGCAGGCGAGCGGGCGGGCTGCTTTATTGGCTGTTTGCTGTTCCCCTACTCCACTCCACTATTTGACTGTTGTGCTGCATCAATCAATCAATCAATCAATCAATCAATCAATCAATCAATCAGTGGCTGGCTCAGGTGCAGCTCTTTAACTTACCTAAAAGGGAGGGCGGAGAGAAGACAAGGAAGGTGAATGAGGTGTTCCAATGTGAAATGCCGGAAACACAGAAACACAGACGACACACAACAAGAGGTGGCAATCTATTCATTAATTGCATTTAATCAATGAGCTCATTATCACTCATGCATTGTCCAACAGGTGTTGAAATAATGGGATTAAAAGGGGAGATCCCTTCAGAAAGACAGAAACAATAGCAAAGACAAAAAACACTTTTGGAATCTGCTTTTAGTCAACACATAAGGAAAGGGTGCACCGGTCCTGGAAATACTGCAATACCAGGTCAATGCGTGGAGTGGACAGAGCAAGCTCTATTTCCATCTCCCTGTTCTAAAAATCCATTTAATATATGGTCCCCAGATAGGGGACGTATCAGATATTAAACTGATAAGAACAGATACTACACTTGATCTTAGCCAAAAGGCCGAGAAGCGATAACCCGAACGGGCCGCGCGTTGCCCGAGCCTGCCCGATACTGCTGTTCAGCCCTTGCAGCGATTCAGCCTACTTCTAGGCAATTCCATGGGGCCCTGCAGGCTCACACACTCACAGCTACACGGGAGGTGAATAAAGGCCGGAGAGGAAGCCAGACAGGATTTGCTTCTTTTGCTTGCACCACAATGCAGTGCTGAAAGAGGAGGAATCTACATAAAAACGCCTTCCTGGCAACGCCCAAATGCCCTGCTGCCATGCAGATAAACACTGGCAGCGGCAGCAAGTGCATGCCCACAGCCACCCCTTGTTCCTTCACACCTTGTATCAGCTGTAATCCAGTCCAGTCCAGTGCTGCCTGCTGAGCAGCACTGACCAACACTGCCTGGGCCCAGGCTTTTATCTCTGAGGCCCCATTATGATGTCAGAAAGCTGGCTCTGGAATCCTGAGGGCTCCACTATGACACGTGCAAAGTTCCGTCTGAACTTTATATAAGACGGTGAGGCTCAGTCAGTCACTCAGTGTTGCCTGAGAGGGCAACACTGCAACAGCCGGCCGCCAGGCTGTCTTTTTTTTGCACAGCTAGTTGCCTCCAGGAGGCCACAAGAGGGAGACAAGGGACTGCAAAATGGAAAATAGGCATCCACCAACTTTACAGACAACTTCTCCTTGCTCCTACAACCTCCATCCTTGCACAGTTTGTTATTCTTCTAGGTAACATAGTAACAAATCCAAATTGCTGCTCTCTTTGTAGGCAAGCAAGGCTTTGTTGCAACTGCAATTCTTACTTCTTCTTGAAATGTAGGGACGACAGTACATTCCATCACATCCATCTAGTGTACACAGGTAGGTCCATTGTGGCGGGCAGGCGAGCGGGCGGGCTGCTTTATTGGCTGTTTGCTGTTCCCCTACTCCACTCCACTATTTGACTGTTGTGCTGCAATCAATCAATCAATCAATCAATCAATCAATCAATCAATCAATCAGTGGCTGGCTCAGGTGCAGCTCTTTAACTTACCTAAAAGGGAGGGCGGAGAGAAGACAAGGAAGGTGAATGAGGTGTTCCAATGTGAAATGCCGGAAACACAGAAACACAGACGACACACAACAAGAGGTGGCAATCTATTCATTAATTGCATTTAATCAATGAGCTCATTATCACTCATGCATTGTCCAACAGGTGTTGAAATAATGGGATTAAAAGGGGAGATCCCTTCAGAAAGACAGAAACAATAGCAAAGACAAAAAACACTTTTGGAATCTGCTTTTAGTCAACACATAAGGAAAGGGTGCACCGGTCCTGGAAATACTGCAATACCAGGTCAATGCGTGGAGTGGACAGAGCAAGCTCTATTTCCATCTCCCTGTTCTAAAAATCCATTTAATATATGGTCCCCAGATAGGGGACGTATCAGATATTAAACTGATAAGAACAGATACTACACTTGATCTTAGCCAAAAGGCCGAGAAGCGATAACCCGAACGGGCCGCGCGTTGCCCGAGCCTGCCCGATACTGCTGTTCAGCCCTTGCAGCGATTCAGCCTACTTCTAGGCAATTCCATGGGGCCCTGCAGGCTCACACACTCACAGCTACACGGGAGGTGAATAAAGGCCGGAGAGGAAGCCAGACAGGATTTGCTTCTTTTGCTTGCACCACAATGCAGTGCTGAAAGAGGAGGAATCTACATAAAAACGCCTTCCTGGCAACGCCCAAATGCCCTGCTGCCATGCAGATAAACACTGGCAGCGGCAGCAAGTGCATGCCCACAGCCACCCCTTGTTCCTTCACACCTTGTATCAGCTGTAATCCAGTCCAGTCCAGTGCTGCCTGCTGAGCAGCACTGACCAACACTGCCTGGGCCCAGGCTTTTATCTCTGAGGCCCCATTATGATGTCAGAAAGCTGGCTCTGGAATCCTGAGGGCTCCACTATGACACGTGCAAAGTTCCGTCTGAACTTTATATAAGACGGTGAGGCTCAGTCAGTCACTCAGTGTTGCCTGAGAGGGCAACACTGCAACAGCCGGCCGCCAGGCTGTCTTTTTTTTGCACAGCTAGTTGCCTCCAGGAGGCCACAAGAGGGAGACAAGGGACTGCAAAATGGAAAATAGGCATCCACCAACTTTACAGACAACTTCTCCTTGCTCCTACAACCTCCATCCTTGCACAGTTTGTTATTCTTCTAGGTAACATAGTAACAAATCCAAATTGCTGCTCTCTTTGTAGGCAAGCAAGGCTTTGTTGCAACTGCAATTCTTACTTCTTCTTGAAATGTAGGGACGACAGTACATTCCATCACATCCATCTAGTGTACACAGGTAGGTCCATTGTGGCGGGCAGGCGAGCGGGCGGGCTGCTTTATTGGCTGTTTGCTGTTCCCCTACTCCACTCCACTATTTGACTGTTGTGCTGCATCAATCAATCAATCAATCAATCAATCAATCAATCAATCAATCAATCAATCAATCAATCAGTGGCTGGCTCAGGTGCAGCTCTTTAACTTACCTAAAAGGGAGGGCGGAGAGAAGACAAGGAAGGTGAATGAGGTGTTCCAATGTGAAATGCCGGAAACACAGAAACACAGACGACACACAACAAGAGGTGGCAATCTATTCATTAATTGCATTTAATCAATGAGCTCATTATCACTCATGCATTGTCCAACAGGTGTTGAAATAATGGGATTAAAAGGGGAGATCCCTTCAGAAAGACAGAAACAATAGCAAAGACAAAAAACACTTTTGGAATCTGCTTTTAGTCAACACATAAGGAAAGGGTGCACCGGTCCTGGAAATACTGCAATACCAGGTCAATGCGTGGAGTGGACAGAGCAAGCTCTATTTCCATCTCCCTGTTCTAAAAATCCATTTAATATATGGTCCCCAGATAGGGGACGTATCAGATATTAAACTGATAAGAACAGATACTACACTTGATCTTAGCCAAAAGGCCGAGAAGCGATAACCCGAACGGGCCGCGCGTTGCCCGAGCCTGCCCGATACTGCTGTTCAGCCCTTGCAGCGATTCAGCCTACTTCTAGGCAATTCCATGGGGCCCTGCAGGCTCACACACTCACAGCTACACGGGAGGTGAATAAAGGCCGGAGAGGAAGCCAGACAGGATTTGCTTCTTTTGCTTGCACCACAATGCAGTGCTGAAAGAGGAGGAATCTACATAAAAACGCCTTCCTGGCAACGCCCAAATGCCCTGCTGCCATGCAGATAAACACTGGCAGCGGCAGCAAGTGCATGCCCACAACCACCCCTTGTTCCTTCACACCTTGTATCAGCTGTAATCCAGTCCAGTCCAGTGCTGCCTGCTGAGCAGCACTGACCAACACTGCCTGGGCCCAGGCTTTTATCTCTGAGGCCCCATTATGATGTCAGAAAGCTGGCTCTGGAATCCTGAGGGCTCCACTATGACACGTGCAAAGTTCCGTCTGAACTTTATATAAGACGGTGAGGCTCAGTCAGTCACTCAGTGTTGCCTGAGAGGGCAACACTGCAACAGCCGGCCGCCAGGCTGTCTTTTTTTTGCACAGCTAGTTGCCTCCAGGAGGCCACAAGAGGGAGACAAGGGACTGCAAAATGGAAAATAGGCATCCACCAACTTTACAGACAACTTCTCCTTGCTCCTACAACCTCCATCCTTGCACAGTTTGTTATTCTTCTAGGTAACATAGTAACAAATCCAAATTGCTGCTCTCTTTGTAGGCAAGCAAGGCTTTGTTGCAACTGCAATTCTTACTTCTTCTTGAAATGTAGGGACGACAGTACATTCCATCACATCCATCTAGTGTACACAGGTAGGTCCATTGTGGCGGGCAGGCGAGCGGGCGGGCTGCTTTATTGGCTGTTTGCTGTTCCCCTACTCCACTCCACTATTTGACTGTTGTGCTGCATCAATCAATCAATCAATCAATCAATCAATCAATCAATCAATCAATCAATCAATCAGTGGCTGGCTCAGGTGCAGCTCTTTAACTTACCTAAAAGGGAGGGCGGAGAGAAGACAAGGAAGGTGAATGAGGTGTTCCAATGTGAAATGCCGGAAACACAGAAACACAGACGACACACAACAAGAGGTGGCAATCTATTCATTAATTGCATTTAATCAATGAGCTCATTATCACTCATGCATTGTCCAACAGGTGTTGAAATAATGGGATTAAAAGGGGAGATCCCTTCAGAAAGACAGAAACAATAGCAAAGACAAAAAAACACTTTTGGAATCTGCTTTTAGTCAACACATAAGGAAAGGGTGCACCGGTCCTGGAAATACTGCAATACCAGGTCAATGCGTGGAGTGGACAGAGCAAGCTCTATTTCCATCTCCCTGTTCTAAAAATCCATTTAATATATGGTCCCCAGATAGGGGACGTATCAGATATTAAACTGATAAGAACAGATACTACACTTGATCTTAGCCAAAAGGCCGAGAAGCGATAACCCGAACGGGCCGCGCGTTGCCCGAGCCTGCCCGATACTGCTGTTCAGCCCTTGCAGCGATTCAGCCTACTTCTAGGCAATTCCATGGGGCCCTGCAGGCTCACACACTCACAGCTACACGGGAGGTGAATAAAGGCCGGAGAGGAAGCCAGACAGGATTTGCTTCTTTTGCTTGCACCACAATGCAGTGCTGAAAGAGGAGGAATCTACATAAAAACGCCTTCCTGGCAACGCCCAAATGCCCTGCTGCCATGCAGATAAACACTGGCAGCGGCAGCAAGTGCATGCCCACAGCCACCCCTTGTTCCTTCACACCTTGTATCAGCTGTAATCCAGTCCAGTCCAGTGCTGCCTGCTGAGCAGCACTGACCAACACTGCCTGGGCCCAGGCTTTTATCTCTGAGGCCCCATTATGATGTCAGAAAGCTGGCTCTGGAATCCTGAGGGCTCCACTATGACACGTGCAAAGTTCCGTCTGAACTTTATATAAGACGGTGAGGCTCAGTCAGTCACTCAGTGTTGCCTGAGAGGGCAACACTGCAACAGCCGGCCGCCAGGCTGTCTTTTTTTTGCACAGCTAGTTGCCTCCAGGAGGCCACAAGAGGGAGACAAGGGACTGCAAAATGGAAAATAGGCATCCACCAACTTTACAGACAACTTCTCCTTGCTCCTACAACCTCCATCCTTGCACAGTTTGTTATTCTTCTAGGTAACATAGTAACAAATCCAAATTGCTGCTCTCTTTGTAGGCAAGCAAGGCTTTGTTGCAACTGCAATTCTTACTTCTTCTTGAAATGTAGGGACGACAGTACATTCCATCACATCCATCTAGTGTACACAGGTAGGTCCATTGTGGCGGGCAGGCGAGCGGGCGGGCTGCTTTATTGGCTGTTTGCTGTTCCCCTACTCCACTCCACTATTTGACTGTTGTGCTGCATCAATCAATCAATCAATCAATCAATCAATCAATCAATCAATCAATCAGTGGCTGGCTCAGGTGCAGCTCTTTAACTTACCTAAAAGGGAGGGCGGAGAGAAGACAAGGAAGGTGAATGAGGTGTTCCAATGTGAAATGCCGGAAACACAGAAACACAGACGACACACAACAAGAGGTGGCAATCTATTCATTAATTGCATTTAATCAATGAGCTCATTATCACTCATGCATTGTCCAACAGGTGTTGAAATAATGGGATTAAAAGGGGAGATCCCTTCAGAAAGACAGAAACAATAGCAAAGACAAAAAACACTTTTGGAATCTGCTTTTAGTCAACACATAAGGAAAGGGTGCACCGGTCCTGGAAATACTGCAATACCAGGTCAATGCGTGGAGTGGACAGAGCAAGCTCTATTTCCATCTCCCTGTTCTAAAAATCCATTTAATATATGGTCCCCAGATAGGGGACGTATCAGATATTAAACTGATAAGAACAGATACTACACTTGATCTTAGCCAAAAGGCCGAGAAGCGATAACCCGAACGGGCCGCGCGTTGCCCGAGCCTGCCCGATACTGCTGTTCAGCCCTTGCAGCGATTCAGCCTACTTCTAGGCAATTCCATGGGGCCCTGCAGGCTCACACACTCACAGCTACACGGGAGGTGAATAAAGGCCGGAGAGGAAGCCAGACAGGATTTGCTTCTTTTGCTTGCACCACAATGCAGTGCTGAAAGAGGAGGAATCTACATAAAAACGCCTTCCTGGCAACGCCCAAATGCCCTGCTGCCATGCAGATAAACACTGGCAGCGGCAGCAAGTGCATGCCCACAACCACCCCTTGTTCCTTCACACCTTGTATCAGCTGTAATCCAGTCCAGTCCAGTGCTGCCTGCTGAGCAGCACTGACCAACACTGCCTGGGCCCAGGCTTTTATCTCTGAGGCCCCATTATGATGTCAGAAAGCTGGCTCTGGAATCCTGAGGGCTCCACTATGACACGTGCAAAGTTCCGTCTGAACTTTATATAAGACGGTGAGGCTCAGTCAGTCACTCAGTGTTGCCTGAGAGGGCAACACTGCAACAGCCGGCCGCCAGGCTGTCTTTTTTTTGCACAGCTAGTTGCCTCCAGGAGGCCACAAGAGGGAGACAAGGGACTGCAAAATGGAAAATAGGCATCCACCAACTTTACAGACAACTTCTCCTTGCTCCTACAACCTCCATCCTTGCACAGTTTGTTATTCTTCTAGGTAACATAGTAACAAATCCAAATTGCTGCTCTCTTTGTAGGCAAGCAAGGCTTTGTTGCAACTGCAATTCTTACTTCTTCTTGAAATGTAGGGACGACAGTACATTCCATCACATCCATCTAGTGTACACAGGTAGGTCCATTGTGGCGGGCAGGCGAGCGGGCGGGCTGCTTTATTGGCTGTTTGCTGTTCCCCTACTCCACTCCACTATTTGACTGTTGTGCTGCATCAATCATCAATCAATCAATCAATCAATCAATCAATCAATCAATCAATCAGTGGCTGGCTCAGGTGCAGCTCTTTAACTTACCTAAAAGGGAGGGCGGAGAGAAGACAAGGAAGGTGAATGAGGTGTTCCAATGTGAAATGCCGGAAACACAGAAACACAGACGACACACAACAAGAGGTGGCAATCTATTCATTAATTGCATTTAATCAATGAGCTCATTATCACTCATGCATTGTCCAACAGGTGTTGAAATAATGGGATTAAAAGGGGAGATCCCTTCAGAAAGACAGAAACAATAGCAAAGACAAAAAACACTTTTGGAATCTGCTTTTAGTCAACACATAAGGAAAGGGTGCACCGGTCCTGGAAATACTGCAATACCAGGTCAATGCGTGGAGTGGACAGAGCAAGCTCTATTTCCATCTCCCTGTTCTAAAAATCCATTTAATATATGGTCCCCAGATAGGGGACGTATCAGATATTAAACTGATAAGAACAGATACTACACTTGATCTTAGCCAAAAGGCCGAGAAGCGATAACCCGAACGGGCCGCGCGTTGCCCGAGCCTGCCCGATACTGCTGTTCAGCCCTTGCAGCGATTCAGCCTACTTCTAGGCAATTCCATGGGGCCCTGCAGGCTCACACACTCACAGCTACACGGGAGGTGAATAAAGGCCGGAGAGGAAGCCAGACAGGATTTGCTTCTTTTGCTTGCACCACAATGCAGTGCTGAAAGAGGAGGAATCTACATAAAAACGCCTTCCTGGCAACGCCCAAATGCCCTGCTGCCATGCAGATAAACACTGGCAGCGGCAGCAAGTGCATGCCCACAGCCACCCCTTGTTCCTTCACACCTTGTATCAGCTGTAATCCAGTCCAGTCCAGTGCTGCCTGCTGAGCAGCACTGACCAACACTGCCTGGGCCCAGGCTTTTATCTCTGAGGCCCCATTATGATGTCAGAAAGCTGGCTCTGGAATCCTGAGGGCTCCACTATGACACGTGCAAAGTTCCGTCTGAACTTTATATAAGACGGTGAGGCTCAGTCAGTCACTCAGTGTTGCCTGAGAGGGCAACACTGCAACAGCCGGCCGCCAGGCTGTCTTTTTTTTGCACAGCTAGTTGCCTCCAGGAGGCCACAAGAGGGAGACAAGGGACTGCAAAATGGAAAATAGGCATCCACCAACTTTACAGACAACTTCTCCTTGCTCCTACAACCTCCATCCTTGCACAGTTTGTTATTCTTCTAGGTAACATAGTAACAAATCCAAATTGCTGCTCTCTTTGTAGGCAAGCAAGGCTTTGTTGCAACTGCAATTCTTACTTCTTCTTGAAATGTAGGGACGACAGTACATTCCATCACATCCATCTAGTGTACACAGGTAGGTCCATTGTGGCGGGCAGGCGAGCGGGCGGGCTGCTTTATTGGCTGTTTGCTGTTCCCCTACTCCACTCCACTATTTGACTGTTGTGCTGCATCAATCAATCAATCAATCAATCAATCAATCAATCAATCAATCAATCAGTGGCTGGCTCAGGTGCAGCTCTTTAACTTACCTAAAAGGGAGGGCGGAGAGAAGACAAGGAAGGTGAATGAGGTGTTCCAATGTGAAATGCCGGAAACACAGAAACACAGACGACACACAACAAGAGGTGGCAATCTATTCATTAATTGCATTTAATCAATGAGCTCATTATCACTCATGCATTGTCCAACAGGTGTTGAAATAATGGGATTAAAAGGGGAGATCCCTTCAGAAAGACAGAAACAATAGCAAAGACAAAAAACACTTTTGGAATCTGCTTTTAGTCAACACATAAGGAAAGGGTGCACCGGTCCTGGAAATACTGCAATACCAGGTCAATGCGTGGAGTGGACAGAGCAAGCTCTATTTCCATCTCCCTGTTCTAAAAATCCATTTAATATATGGTCCCCAGATAGGGGACGTATCAGATATTAAACTGATAAGAACAGATACTACACTTGATCTTAGCCAAAAGGCCGAGAAGCGATAACCCGAACGGGCCGCGCGTTGCCCGAGCCTGCCCGATACTGCTGTTCAGCCCTTGCAGCGATTCAGCCTACTTCTAGGCAATTCCAGGGGCCCTGCAGGCTCACACACTCACAGCTACACGGGAGGTGAATAAAGGCCGGAGAGGAAGCCAGACAGGATTTGCTTCTTTTGCTTGCACCACAATGCAGTGCTGAAAGAGGAGGAATCTACATAAAAACGCCTTCCTGGCAACGCCCAAATGCCCTGCTGCCATGCAGATAAACACTGGCAGCGGCAGCAAGTGCATGCCCACAGCCACCCCTTGTTCCTTCACACCTTGTATCAGCTGTAATCCAGTCCAGTCCAGTGCTGCCTGCTGAGCAGCACTGACCAACACTGCCTGGGCCCAGGCTTTTATCTCTGAGGCCCCATTATGATGTCAGAAAGCTGGCTCTGGAATCCTGAGGGCTCCACTATGACACGTGCAAAGTTCCGTCTGAACTTTATATAAGACGGTGAGGCTCAGTCAGTCACTCAGTGTTGCCTGAGAGGGCAACACTGCAACAGCCGGCCGCCAGGCTGTCTTTTTTTTGCACAGCTAGTTGCCTCCAGGAGGCCACAAGAGGGAGACAAGGGACTGCAAAATGGAAAAATAGGCATCCACCAACTTTACAGACAACTTCTCCTTGCTCCTACAACCTCCATCCTTGCACAGTTTGTTATTCTTCTAGGTAACATAGTAACAAATCCAAATTGCTGCTCTCTTTGTAGGCAAGCAAGGCTTTGTTGCAACTGCAATTCTTACTTCTTCTTGAAATGTAGGGACGACAGTACATTCCATCACATCCATCTAGTGTACACAGGTAGGTCCATTGTGGCGGGCAGGCGAGCGGGCGGGCTGCTTTATTGGCTGTTTGCTGTTCCCCTACTCCACTCCACTATTTGACTGTTGTGCTGCATCAATCAATCAATCAATCAATCAATCAATCAATCAATCAATCAATCAATCAATCAATCAATCAATCAATCAGTGGCTGGCTCAGGTGCAGCTCTTTAACTTACCTAAAAGGGAGGGCGGAGAGAAGACAAGGAAGGTGAATGAGGTGTTCCAATGTGAAATGCCGGAAACACAGAAACACAGACGACACACAACAAGAGGTGGCAATCTATTCATTAATTGCATTTAATCAATGAGCTCATTATCACTCATGCATTGTCCAACAGGTGTTGAAATAATGGGATTAAAAGGGGAGATCCCTTCAGAAAGACAGAAACAATAGCAAAGACAAAAAACACTTTTAGAATCTGCTTTTAGTCAACACATAAGGAAAGGGTGCACCGGTCCTGGAAATACTGCAATATTGTAGACACTGAAGCGCCTAGGGAGAGTGTCAGGGACTGCAAGGGGTTAAGAAAGGATGGAACGGTTTAAAATAATGCCCAGGATCAGGATTGGTCATCAAGGGGTAAGAGGGGCGTGGTTAAGAAGATATAAGGCAGAGGTTTGGAGCAGGAAGCCCTCTTACCTTCAAGCTGCAGTGGAAGAAACACCTTTGCTGCTGCTGTGGAGATTCAGAGCGTGGTCGTTAAGAAGATGGCAGAAGAACTGTTGCGGAAGGTGGCACAGCGGGTAGCGGCAGAGGGGCCTGCCTGGCTGGAATCCCTGTTGGAGGAAGGAGAGAGGCGAGGAGCTGAGCGGGGCACGGAACAGTCGGGAGCGGCTACCCGAGGTAGGCCGCAGCGCGTTACACGCCCTCCGGTTAGACTAAGCCCTAGCCCTGTTGCTATGAGGGGTGCTGTGACTGCTGCACAGTCATGCGGTGGTCCCAGCAGGTCCCCTAGGCCTATGTCGACGGGTGCTTCGTCGGTCGACATAGTGCCCCCCTCCCCCCCGTCCACTCGTCGCGCTGGCGTCCTTCCCCATGGCGGTAAGAGGGCGGCTGTTAAACCGGCACGGGCACGGTACAACCCGCCTCGAGCTGCTGATGCGGGCGCGGAGGCAGCGGCCGACTATCGTGACAGTGGGGTGAATATGGCGGACTCAGGCGACTGGTCCGACATGGTCGCTTACCATGCGGCATGTTCACAGGAGCTGGGACTTGCTTCTGGGGCCTGTGTGCAGCCGGGGTCGGCGCCATCTTTCCCCGTGCTGTTCTCTACGCAGCCAGAATTGGCGGCGGGGGGAACAGGGGCGGGACGTCCTGGCAGGCGCAGTGCAGCCAGGACACAAGATGGCGGCGCACGAAAAAAGAAGATGGCGGCGGGTGCGGGGAGGCGGACGGTGAGCAAGCAGCCCAGCCAGGGGGCGGGGGCTTCTGCGGTGCCTGTCGCGTCTCCACCCCGGTCCCCCCCGGGCCCCTGTCAGCACGGGTCAGGGGCAGGGGGGGAGTGTGCTAGGAAAGATAGGAGTGAGGGTGTTTTGGATGCTATTTGCCCTTCTCCTGCCTTGTCATCTTTCTCTCCTGCAGGTCCAAGAAGGGAGCGTTCCAGGCGAGGGAGGAAACGCCGGGCTGGTGGACATCGCCGGCACGGCCATCATGGACGTCGCAGGTCAGGTGACGGGAAGAGGCGTGGTCGACGGTATTCCTCGTCTTCCAGCGATGGTTTCTCCTCCTCGTCTGCGACGACGTCCGCATCATCCGGATCATGGAGGAGGTCGTCGAGGAGATCCTCACGGCCGCAGAGACGCAGTCGACGCCGGGAGGTGCAGCGCTTGTCGGTGGATCAGGAGCAGCTGTCCCAGGTTGTACCTCCCGCCGGGCCGGTGGAGGAGGTGCAGGCCGTGGTTCCAGTGCCGCGGCAAGTGGCTGAAGGACCCTCTGGAGTCGGTGGGACCTCTGGGAGCGGTGAGTCGGCCTGCGGTGACGCATGGCTTAATAAACCTAATGCAGCGGGTGCGGATTTGATTTCTGTTTTAAAAGCCGTGGTGGCTGGGTTGAAAGTGAATGAGGGAACGTCGTGTCCCTCTGTGCCACCAGAGGGAGCTATGCCCCCGTCTGAGAAAGAGAATGCTTTAGCTAGTTTGACGTTTAGAGATTCATTGTTTTGTGGAGTCGCTCCTCTCGGGACTCATTTGTCAGCTGAGGTCAAGGACAAGATTTGGAGGAATGAATTTGTGGATATTTGGTCCTTGGTCTCGGTGGAGCAGGTGACTGTCGACAAGGAGCGGGGGCTTTGAGAGAGGTTCGGATAGGAAAGCAAAAGTAGCGAAAACATTTGGCAACTGGGTACAGTGTTACGCTACACTGGCTCATGTTATTTGCCAACGCTATCCTGGGAAAGGGGCCGAGTTGTTTGTCTATTTTGACACAATTTTCAGCGCCCACAGGCTGCACGGTGGTGCGGCCTGGTGGCGATATGATGAAGAATTTCGGCGACGTTTGGCTTTGTCGCCTGATATTAGTTGGGCGACGAAGGCAACGGACGTGTGGTTGCAGCTTATTTTAGCGCAAGGGAGTAGGCAACAACGCCCCTTTCCCAGTGCGGCCGCAGCACCGGGCCCCGCCCCTGGAGTTGCGGCCGCTAGGCCCACAGGTGCCTGTTGGCTCTACAATGAGGGCCACTGTCGTTTCTTTGCCACGTGCAAATTTCGACATGAATGCTCCATCTGTGGGGGCGCTCATTCGGCGCTCCGGTGTTTCCGGAGAGGTAAGCAGCCGGTCAAGGCACCTCCTTCCGGCGCAGCGGAGAACGCCGGTGAACGTGCTCGAGATGGGCCCATGGTTAGAGCGGTACCACAGGAGGCGGGAAGCAGAGGTGCTCACTAACGGGTTTTCGTTTGGTTTTGAGATTCCTTTTGAATATTCTGCGACATTGTCATTGGCTGACAATTTGAAGTCGATCAATGAGAATGTGGGCATTGCGCGGCTAAAATTAGCTAAAGAAGTGGAATTAGGAAGAATGGCAGGTCCATTCAGCGAGCCGCCGTATACGAATCTGCGAGTTTCCCCCCTTGGTTTAGTTCCAAAGAAGGAACGAGGAAAGTTTAGGCTGATTCATCACCTTTCTTTTCCTCGCGGTGGTTCTGTTAATGACGGTATTTCTAGGGCGGAGGCGGCGGTTTCGTATACGTCTTTTGATGTTGCAGTAAGGTTGGTACAGGCGGCTGGACAAGGGGCGTTGTTAGCCAAATCTGATATTGAAGCGGCCTTTCGTTTGCTGCCGGTTCATCCGGAGTGTTTTCACCTGCTGGGTTGTTGTTTAGACAAAGGGTTTTACGTGGATATGTGCCTTCCTATGGGTTGTTCAATATCATGCAGTTACTTTGAGATGTTTGCGTCATTTTTAGAGTGGGTAGTTCGTTTGGAGTCTGGTTGTGACTCGGTCATTCATTATCTGGATGATTTTCTTTTTGTGGGCCCGGGGGGCTCTGGGTTGTGCAGCACGTTGCTGAGAGTGTTTCGACAGGTGATGTCGCGTTTCGGGGTACCTATTTCCGAGGATAAGACGGAAGGTCCTGTAACGGTTTTGTCATTTTTGGGTATCGAAATAGATAGCGAGCGGATGATTTTTCGGTTGCCGGATGATAAATTGGCAAGGCTAGTGACGCAGGTTGACCAGGTCATGGGGTCGAAAAAAGTGACGTTAAAACAGTTACAGTCGTTAATGGGATTGCTGGTGTTTGCTTGTCGTATAATTCCGATGGGTCGTGTTTTTTCTAGGCGTTTGTCTTTAGCCACTAGAGGTATCTCGAAGCCAAATCATTTTATCAGGGTAACCTCTTGTATGAGGAAGGATTTGTTTGTCTGGCATTCTTTTTTGAGTTCGTTTAACGGGAGGTCGGTGTGTCAGGACGCTGAGTTGTCTAATGTAGATTTGGAATTATTTACGGATGCAGCCGGAAGTGATGGTTTTGGAGCAATTTTGGGCCGAAGTTGGTGTAGATCCCCTTGGCCCTTGCATTGGAGTGATTTGGGAGTCTTACGTAATTTAACGCTATTGGAATTGTTTCCTATTATAGTTGCAATAGAGTTATGGGGTAGCGTGATGGTGAATAAGAGGATTGTATTTTGGACAGACAACATGGCGGTGGTGCATGCGGTGAACGGGTTGTCGTCTAGTTCGTTGCCGGTATTAGCTTTATTAAGACGGTTGGTTTTGAAGTGTTTGCGTTTGAATGTGTGGTTTCGTGCAAAACATGTTCCGGGTGTCAGTAATGTGATGGCTGATGCTTTGTCTCGTTCACAGATGTCCCGGTTTCGGGAATTGCACCCGGCAGCTTTGGCAGAAGGGGTGTCCCCCCCCCTTCACTTATGGGCCCTGGTCGAGGACAACTTATGAGACTGTTGAGGGGTTCGGTGGTACCGGCGACTTGGAAGAGTCATTGCAGAGCGTGGGATCGGTGGTTGGAGATTGCGGGGAATGACTTCCCATCACAGGAGGGGTGTCACCTGGACGTCACGTTAGCAAGTTTGGTACAAATACGTCAGGAAGGGGGTAGTGCGGCCACGGCGAGCAAGTTTTTAGCAGGAGTGGCCTTTATGTTAAAATTGTGGGGATGCAGAGATGTTACAAAAGAATTTGTAGTTCGGCAGTCTTTAAAAGGGTGGAAAAAAGAGGCGTGTTCAAGGGACACGAGGCGGCCAGTATCTTTTTCACTTTTGGGTCGGCTTCTAGCCGTTTTATGTTTTGTGTGTCGGGATGAATATGAAGTGTCCTTGTTCGGCGCGGCGTTTTCGTTGGCTTTCTTTGCCGCTTTGCGGGTTAGTGAGCTGGTTCCGCACAGAGTAAGTGCGAGCGGTGGTCTTCTCGGATCGGATGTAGTAACGTTGGGAGATTCTCTCAGGGTCTGTGTGCGGAGGTCAAAGACTGATGTGGTAGGAAAGGGGGCTTGGCTGTCGATTGGGAGGATTGGGGGGCAGTATTGCCCGGTAAAATGGGTCCAGGAATTCGTGTTGGTCCGAGTGCCCGGGACGCAATTCTTGATCCATCAGGATGGATCCGCGATGTCGCGTTTTCAATTTGAGGCGATTTTTAAGGCCGGCTTGAAGTATCTAGGTTTGCCGCCGGGCGAGTTTGGTACACATTCATTTAGGATAGGTGCGGCAACTGAGGCGGATGCCTTGGGCTTGGATTCAGCGGCTATCATGAGTCTGGGTAGATGGCGCTCTAATAGCTATAAGTCATATGTGCGAATTTGGGCCTCGCACAGGCCGACGTCCATTGGAGAGGTGTCCGGGGATTACGGTGGGTGCAGTTACTGCCAGAAGTAGTGGCAGTTACAAGGCACACGTACGGACCTGTTGTCCTAATCATCCATGCGGGTGGAAATGATATCGGCCAAGTGAAAATGGCCGAGTTATTGTCAATTATACGAACTGATTTGGCGCGTTTTCGGGATCTGTTCGCCCGTTGCGTGATAGTTTGGTCCGAAATAGTGGCGCGCACGGTGTGGCGAGGAGCGAGGAATATGGCAGCTTTGGAGAGAGTGCGCAGGTTAATTAATGTGCGGGTGTCGCGGTTCATTCGCTCTATAGGGGGGATCGGGTTGCGACACCAATCCCTGGAGGGGGATAATGCAGATCTGCTGGCACCGGATGGAGTGCATCTGAATGATATCGGGCTCGATATCTTTTTATTGGATCTCTTGGATGGTGCCGAGAGAGGGCTGGCGTTGCTTGGTGGGGGTGGTCGGGGGACTGAGTAGGTTTCTCAGTTCCCCCTTCTTGGCGGAAAGTACGGCAGATGAAGACGGAGGTAGCACCCTACATGCCTGATGGAGACAGGGAGCATCGGCATTTCAGGAGGAGAGGAAATAAATAAATATATATATGTCTTCATGCCGATGGTTGTAAATAATAATAAAGCTGTGGCCACTTCCACATTTGCATAAAGAAGGTGTTGGTGTGTTAATTCAAAGAAGGATGGTTAAGGTCCTGGGCAGGTAAAGTGGATAATGGGTCCTTGCAGTCCCAGGTCAATGCGTGGAGTGGACAGAGCAAGCTCTATTTCCATCTCCCTGTTCTAAAAATCCATTTAATATATGGTCCCCAGATAGGGGACGTATCAGATATTAAACTGATAAGAACAGATACTACACTTGATCTTAGCCAAAAGGCCGAGAAGCGATAACCCGAACGGGCCGCGCGTTGCCCGAGCCTGCCCGATACTGCTGTTCAGCCCTTGCAGCGATTCAGCCTACTTCTAGGCAATTCCATGGGGCCCTGCAGGCTCACACACTCACAGCTACACGGGAGGTGAATAAAGGCCGGAGAGGAAGCCAGACAGGATTTGCTTCTTTTGCTTGCACCACAATGCAGTGCTGAAAGAGGAGGAATCTACATAAAAACGCCTTCCTGGCAACGCCCAAATGCCCTGCTGCCATGCAGATAAACACTGGCAGCGGCAGCAAGTGCATGCCCACAGCCACCCCTTGTTCCTTCACACCTTGTATCAGCTGTAATCCAGTCCAGTCCAGTGCTGCCTGCTGAGCAGCACTGACCAACACTGCCTGGGCCCAGGCTTTTATCTCTGAGGCCCCATTATGATGTCAGAAAGCTGGCTCTGGAATCCTGAGGGCTCCACTATGACACGTGCAAAGTTCCGTCTGAACTTTATATAAGACGGTGAGGCTCAGTCAGTCACTCAGTGTTGCCTGAGAGGGCAACACTGCAACAGCCGGCCGCCAGGCTGTCTTTTTTTTGCACAGCTAGTTGCCTCCAGGAGGCCACAAGAGGGAGACAAGGGACTGCAAAATGGAAAATAGGCATCCACCAACTTTACAGACAACTTCTCCTTGCTCCTACAACCTCCATCCTTGCACAGTTTGTTATTCTTCTAGGTAACATAGTAACAAATCCAAATTGCTGCTCTCTTTGTAGGCAAGCAAGGCTTTGTTGCAACTGCAATTCTTACTTCTTCTTGAAATGTAGGGACGACAGTACATTCCATCACATCCATCTAGTGTACACAGGTAGGTCCATTGTGGCGGGCAGGCGAGCGGGCGGGCTGCTTTATTGGCTGTTTGCTGTTCCCCTACTCCACTCCACTATTTGACTGTTGTGCTGCATCAATCAATCAATCAATCAATCAATCAATCAATCAGTGGCTGGCTCAGGTGCAGCTCTTTAACTTACCTAAAAGGGAGGGCGGAGAGAAGACAAGGAAGGTGAATGAGGTGTTCCAATGTGAAATGCCGGAAACACAGAAACACAGACGACACACAACAAGAGGTGGCAATCTATTCATTAATTGCATTTAATCAATGAGCTCATTATCACTCATGCATTGTCCAACAGGTGTTGAAATAATGGGATTAAAAGGGGAGATCCCTTCAGAAAGACAGAAACAATAGCAAAGACAAAAAACACTTTTGGAATCTGCTTTTAGTCAACACATAAGGAAAGGGTGCACCGGTCCTGGAAATACTGCAATACCAGGTCAATGCGTGGAGTGGACAGAGCAAGCTCTATTTCCATCTCCCTGTTCTAAAAATCCATTTAATATATGGTCCCCAGATAGGGGACGTATCAGATATTAAACTGATAAGAACAGATACTACACTTGATCTTAGCCAAAAGGCCGAGAAGCGATAACCCGAACGGGCCGCGCGTTGCCTGAGCCTGCCCGATACTGCTGTTCAGCCCTTGCAGCGATTCAGCCTACTTCTAGGCAATTCCATGGGGCCCTGCAGGCTCACACACTCACAGCTACACGGGAGGTGAATAAAGGCCGGAGAGGAAGCCAGACAGGATTTGCTTCTTTTGCTTGCACCACAATGCAGTGCTGAAAGAGGAGGAATCTACATAAAAACGCCTTCCTGGCAACGCCCAAATGCCCTGCTGCCATGCAGATAAACACTGGCAGCGGCAGCAAGTGCATGCCCACAGCCACCCCTTGTTCCTTCACACCTTGTATCAGCTGTAATCCAGTCCAGTCCAGTGCTGCCTGCTGAGCAGCACTGACCAACACTGCCTGGGCCCAGGCTTTTATCTCTGAGGCCCCATTATGATGTCAGAAAGCTGGCTCTGGAATCCTGAGGGCTCCACTATGACACGTGCAAAGTTCCGTCTGAACTTTATATAAGACGGTGAGGCTCAGTCAGTCACTCAGTGTTGCCTGAGAGGGCAACACTGCAACAGCCGGCCGCCAGGCTGTCTTTTTTTTGCACAGCTAGTTGCCTCCAGGAGGCCACAAGAGGGAGACAAGGGACTGCAAAATGGAAAATAGGCATCCACCAACTTTACAGACAACTTCTCCTTGCTCCTACAACCTCCATCCTTGCACAGTTTGTTATTCTTCTAGGTAACATAGTAACAAATCCAAATTGCTGCTCTCTTTGTAGGCAAGCAAGGCTTTGTTGCAACTGCAATTCTTACTTCTTCTTGAAATGTAGGGACGACAGTACATTCCATCACATCCATCTAGTGTACACAGGTAGGTCCATTGTGGCGGGCAGGCGAGCGGGCGGGCTGCTTTATTGGCTGTTTGCTGTTCCCCTACGCCACTCCACTATTTGACTGTTGTGCTGCATCAATCAATCAATCAATCAATCAATCAATCAATCAATCAGTGGCTGGCTCAGGTGCAGCTCTTTAACTTACCTAAAAGGGAGGGCGGAGAGAAGACAAGGAAGGTGAATGAGGTGTTCCAATGTGAAATGCCGGAAACACAGAAACACAGACGACACACAACAAGAGGTGGCAATCTATTCATTAATTGCATTTAATCAATGAGCTCATTATCACTCATGCATTGTCCAACAGGTGTTGAAATAATGGGATTAAAAGGGGAGATCCCTTCAGAAAGACAGAAACAATAGCAAAGACAAAAAACACTTTTGGAATCTGCTTTTAGTCAACACATAAGGAAAGGGTGCACCGGTCCTGGAAATACTGCAATACCAGGTCAATGCGTGGAGTGGACAGAGCAAGCTCTATTTCCATCTCCCTGTTCTAAAAATCCATTTAATATATGGTCCCCAGATAGGGGACGTATCAGATATTAAACTGATAAGAACAGATACTACACTTGATCTTAGCCAAAAGGCCGAGAAGCGATAACCCGAACGGGCCGCGCGTTGCCCGAGCCTGCCCGATACTGCTGTTCAGCCCTTGCAGCGATTCAGCCTACTTCTAGGCAATTCCATGGGGCCCTGCAGGCTCACACACTCACAGCTACACGGGAGGTGAATAAAGGCCGGAGAGGAAGCCAGACAGGATTTGCTTCTTTTGCTTGCACCACAATGCAGTGCTGAAAGAGGAGGAATCTACATAAAAACGCCTTCCTGGCAACGCCCAAATGCCCTGCTGCCATGCAGATAAACACTGGCAGCGGCAGCAAGTGCATGCCCACAGCCACCCCTTGTTCCTTCACACCTTGTATCAGCTGTAATCCAGTCCAGTCCAGTGCTGCCTGCTGAGCAGCACTGACCAACACTGCCTGGGCCCAGGCTTTTATCTCTGAGGCCCCATTATGATGTCAGAAAGCTGGCTCTGGAATCCTGAGGGCTCCACTATGACACGTGCAAAGTTCCGTCTGAACTTTATATAAGACGGTGAGGCTCAGTCAGTCACTCAGTGTTGCCTGAGAGGGCAACACTGCAACAGCCGGCCGCCAGGCTGTCTTTTTTTTGCACAGCTAGTTGCCTCCAGGAGGCCACAAGAGGGAGACAAGGGACTGCAAAATGGAAAATAGGCATCCACCAACTTTACAGACAACTTCTCCTTGCTCCTACAACCTCCATCCTTGCACAGTTTGTTATTCTTCTAGGTAACATAGTAACAAATCCAAATTGCTGCTCTCTTTGTAGGCAAGCAAGGCTTTGTTGCAACTGCAATTCTTACTTCTTCTTGAAATGTAGGGACGACAGTACATTCCATCACATCCATCTAGTGTACACAGGTAGGTCCATTGTGGCGGGCAGGCGAGCGGGCGGGCTGCTTTATTGGCTGTTTGCTGTTCCCCTACTCCACTCCACTATTTGACTGTTGTGCTGCATCAATCAATCAATCAATCAATCAATCAATCAATCAATCAATCAATCAATCAGTGGCTGGCTCAGGTGCAGCTCTTTAACTTACCTAAAAGGGAGGGCGGAGAGAAGACAAGGAAGGTGAATGAGGTGTTCCAATGTGAAATGCCGGAAACACAGAAACACAGACGACACACAACAAGAGGTGGCAATCTATTCATTAATTGCATTTAATCAATGAGCTCATTATCACTCATGCATTGTCCAACAGGTGTTGAAATAATGGGATTAAAAGGGGAGATCCCTTCAGAAAGACAGAAACAATAGCAAAGACAAAAAACACTTTTGGAATCTGCTTTTAGTCAACACATAAGGAAAGGGTGCACCGGTCCTGGAAATACTGCAATACCAGGTCAATGCGTGGAGTGGACAGAGCAAGCTCTATTTCCATCTCCCTGTTCTAAAAATCCATTTAATATATGGTCCCCAGATAGGGGACGTATCAGATATTAAACTGATAAGAACAGATACTACACTTGATCTTAGCCAAAAGGCCGAGAAGCGATAACCCGAACGGGCCGCGCGTTGCCCGAGCCTGCCCAATACTGCTGTTCAGCCCTTGCAGCGATTCAGCCTACTTCTAGGCAATTCCATGGGGCCCTGCAGGCTCACACACTCACAGCTACACGGGAGGTGAATAAAGGCCGGAGAGGAAGCCAGACAGGATTTGCTTCTTTTGCTTGCACCACAATGCAGTGCTGAAAGAGGAGGAATCTACATAAAAACGCCTTCCTGGCAACGCCCAAATGCCCTGCTGCCATGCAGATAAACACTGGCAGCGGCAGCAAGTGCATGCCCACAGCCACCCCTTGTTCCTTCACACCTTGTATCAGCTGTAATCCAGTCCAGTCCAGTGCTGCCTGCTGAGCAGCACTGACCAACACTGCCTGGGCCTAGGCTTTTATCTCTGAGGCCCCATTATGATGTCAGAAAGCTGGCTCTGGAATCCTGAGGGCTCCACTATGACACGTGCAAAGTTCCGTCTGAACTTTATATAAGACGGTGAGGCTCAGTCAGTCACTCAGTGTTGCCTGAGAGGGCAACACTGCAACAGCCGGCCGCCAGGCTGTCTTTTTTTTGCACAGCTAGTTGCCTCCAGGAGGCCACAAGAGGGAGACAAGGGACTGCAAAATGGAAAATAGGCATCCACCAACTTTACAGACAACTTCTCCTTGCTCCTACAACCTCCATCCTTGCACAGTTTGTTATTCTTCTAGGTAACATAGTAACAAATCCAAATTGCTGCTCTCTTTGTAGGCAAGCAAGGCTTTGTTGCAACTGCAATTCTTACTTCTTCTTGAAATGTAGGGACGACAGTACATTCCATCACATCCATCTAGTGTACACAGGTAGGTCCATTGTGGCGGGCAGGCGAGCGGGCGGGCTGCTTTATTGGCTGTTTGCTGTTCCCCTACTCCACTCCACTATTTGACTGTTGTGCTGCATCAATCAATCAATCAATCAATCAATCAATCAATCAATCAGTGGCTGGCTCAGGTGCAGCTCTTTAACTTACCTAAAAGGGAGGGCGGAGAGAAGACAAGGAAGGTGAATGAGGTGTTCCAATGTGAAATGCCGGAAACACAGAAACACAGACGACACACAACAAGAGGTGGCAATCTATTCATTAATTGCATTTAATCAATGAGCTCATTATCACTCATGCATTGTCCAACAGGTGTTGAAATAATGGGATTAAAAGGGGAGATCCCTTCAGAAAGACAGAAACAATAGCAAAGACAAAAAACACTTTTGGAATCTGCTTTTAGTCAACACATAAGGAAAGGGTGCACCGGTCCTGGAAATACTGCAATACCAGGTCAATGCGTGGAGTGGACAGAGCAAGCTCTATTTCCATCTCCCTGTTCTAAAAATCCATTTAATATATGGTCCCCAGATAGGGGACGTATCAGATATTAAACTGATAAGAACAGATACTACACTTGATCTTAGCCAAAAGGCCGAGAAGCGATAACCCGAACGGGCCGCGCGTTGCCCGAGCCTGCCCGATACTGCTGTTCAGCCCTTGCAGCGATTCAGCCTACTTCTAGGCAATTCCATGGGGCCCTGCAGGCTCACACACTCACAGCTACACGGGAGGTGAATAAAGGCCGGAGAGGAAGCCAGACAGGATTTGCTTCTTTTGCTTGCACCACAATGCAGTGCTGAAAGAGGAGGAATCTACATAAAAACGCCTTCCTGGCAACGCCCAAATGCCCTGCTGCCATGCAGATAAACACTGGCAGCGGCAGCAAGTGCATGCCCACAGCCACCCCTTGTTCCTTCACACCTTGTATCAGCTGTAATCCAGTCCAGTCCAGTGCTGCCTGCTGAGCAGCACTGACCAACACTGCCTGGGCCCAGGCTTTTATCTCTGAGGCCCCATTATGATGTCAGAAAGCTGGCTCTGGAATCCTGAGGGCTCCACTATGACACGTGCAAAGTTCCGTCTGAACTTTATATAAGACGGTGAGGCTCAGTCAGTCACTCAGTGTTGCCTGAGAGGGCAACACTGCAACAGCCGGCCGCCAGGCTGTCTTTTTTTTGCACAGCTAGTTGCCTCCAGGAGGCCACAAGAGGGAGACAAGGGACTGCAAAATGGAAAATAGGCATCCACCAACTTTACAGACAACTTCTCCTTGCTCCTACAACCTCCATCCTTGCACAGTTTGTTATTCTTCTAGGTAACATAGTAACAAATCCAAATTGCTGCTCTCTTTGTAGGCAAGCAAGGCTTTGTTGCAACTGCAATTCTTACTTCTTCTTGAAATGTAGGGACGACAGTACATTCCATCACATCCATCTAGTGTACACAGGTAGGTCCATTGTGGCGGGCAGGCGAGCGGGCGGGCTGCTTTATTGGCTGTTTGCTGTTCCCCTACTCCACTCCACTATTTGACTGTTGTGCTGCATCAATCAATCAATCAATCAATCAATCAATCAATCAATCAATCAATCAATCAATCAATCAGTGGCTGGCTCAGGTGCAGCTCTTTAACTTACCTAAAAGGGAGGGCGGAGAGAAGACAAGGAAGGTGAATGAGGTGTTCCAATGTGAAATGCCGGAAACACAGAAACACAGACGACACACAACAAGAGGTGGCAATCTATTCATTAATTGCATTTAATCAATGAGCTCATTATCACTCATGCATTGTCCAACAGGTGTTGAAATAATGGGATTAAAAGGGGAGATCCCTTCAGAAAGACAGAAACAATAGCAAAGACAAAAAACACTTTTGGAATCTGCTTTTAGTCAACACATAAGGAAAGGGTGCACCGGTCCTGGAAATACTGCAATACCAGGTCAATGCGTGGAGTGGACAGAGCAAGCTCTATTTCCATCTCCCTGTTCTAAAAATCCATTTAATATATGGTCCCCAGATAGGGGACGTATCAGATATTAAACTGATAAGAACAGATACTACACTTGATCTTAGCCAAAAGGCCGAGAAGCGATAACCCGAACGGGCCGCGCGTTGCCCGAGCCTGCCCGATACTGCTGTTCAGCCCTTGCAGCGATTCAGCCTACTTCTAGGCAATTCCATGGGGCCCTGCAGGCTCACACACTCACAGCTACACGGGAGGTGAATAAAGGCCGGAGAGGAAGCCAGACAGGATTTGCTTCTTTTGCTTGCACCACAATGCAGTGCTGAAAGAGGAGGAATCTACATAAAAACGCCTTCCTGGCAACGCCCAAATGCCCTGCTGCCATGCAGATAAACACTGGCAGCGGCAGCAAGTGCATGCCCACAGCCACCCCTTGTTCCTTCACACCTTGTATCAGCTGTAATCCAGTCCAGTCCAGTGCTGCCTGCTGAGCAGCACTGACCAACACTGCCTGGGCCCAGGCTTTTATCTCTGAGGCCCCATTATGATGTCAGAAAGCTGGCTCTGGAATCCTGAGGGCTCCACTATGACACGTGCAAAGTTCCGTCTGAACTTTATATAAGACGGTGAGGCTCAGTCAGTCACTCAGTGTTGCCTGAGAGGGCAACACTGCAACAGCCGGCCGCCAGGCTGTCTTTTTTTTGCACAGCTAGTTGCCTCCAGGAGGCCACAAGAGGGAGACAAGGGACTGCAAAATGGAAAATAGGCATCCACCAACTTTACAGACAACTTCTCCTTGCTCCTACAACCTCCATCCTTGCACAGTTTGTTATTCTTCTAGGTAACATAGTAACAAATCCAAATTGCTGCTCTCTTTGTAGGCAAGCAAGGCTTTGTTGCAACTGCAATTCTTACTTCTTCTTGAAATGTAGGGACGACAGTACATTCCATCACATCCATCTAGTGTACACAGGTAGGTCCATTGTGGCGGGCAGGCGAGCGGGCGGGCTGCTTTATTGGCTGTTTGCTGTTCCCCTACTCCACTCCACTATTTGACTGTTGTGCTGCATCAATCAATCAATCAATCAATCAATCAATCAATCAGTGGCTGGCTCAGGTGCAGCTCTTTAACTTACCTAAAAGGGAGGGCGGAGAGAAGACAAGGAAGGTGAATGAGGTGTTCCAATGTGAAATGCCGGAAACACAGAAACACAGACGACACACAACAAGAGGTGGCAATCTATTCATTAATTGCATTTAATCAATGAGCTCATTATCACTCATGCATTGTCCAACAGGTGTTGAAATAATGGGATTAAAAGGGGAGATCCCTTCAGAAAGACAGAAACAATAGCAAAGACAAAAAACACTTTTGGAATCTGCTTTTAGTCAACACATAAGGAAAGGGTGCACCGGTCCTGGAAATACTGCAATACCAGGTCAATGCGTGGAGTGGACAGAGCAAGCTCTATTTCCATCTCCCTGTTCTAAAAATCCATTTAATATATGGTCCCCAGATAGGGGACGTATCAGATATTAAACTGATAAGAACAGATACTACACTTGATCTTAGCCAAAAGGCCGAGAAGCGATAACCCGAACGGGCCGCGCGTTGCCCGAGCCTGCCCGATACTGCTGTTCAGCCCTTGCAGCGATTCAGCCTACTTCTAGGCAATTCCATGGGGCCCTGCAGGCTCACACACTCACAGCTACACGGGAGGTGAATAAAGGCCGGAGAGGAAGCCAGACAGGATTTGCTTCTTTTGCTTGCACCACAATGCAGTGCTGAAAGAGGAGGAATCTACATAAAAACGCCTTCCTGGCAACGCCCAAATGCCCTGCTGCCATGCAGATAAACACTGGCAGCGGCAGCAAGTGCATGCCCACAGCCACCCCTTGTTCCTTCACACCTTGTATCAGCTGTAATCCAGTCCAGTCCAGTGCTGCCTGCTGAGCAGCACTGACCAACACTGCCTGGGCCCAGGCTTTTATCTCTGAGGCCCCATTATGATGTCAGAGAGCTGGCTCTGGAATCCTGAGGGCTCCACTATGACACGTGCAAAGTTCCGTCTGAACTTTATATAAGACGGTGAGGCTCAGTCAGTCACTCAGTGTTGCCTGAGAGGGCAACACTGCAACAGCCGGCCGCCAGGCTGTCTTTTTTTTGCACAGCTAGTTGCCTCCAGGAGGCCACAAGAGGGAGACAAGGGACTGCAAAATGGAAAATAGGCATCCACCAACTTTACAGACAACTTCTCCTTGCTCCTACAACCTCCATCCTTGCACAGTTTGTTATTCTTCTAGGTAACATAGTAACAAATCCAAATTGCTGCTCTCTTTGTAGGCAAGCAAGGCTTTGTTGCAACTGCAATTCTTACTTCTTCTTGAAATGTAGGGACGACAGTACATTCCATCACATCCATCTAGTGTACACAGGTAGGTCCATTGTGGCGGGCAGGCGAGCGGGCGGGCTGCTTTATTGGCTGTTTGCTGTTCCCCTACGCCACTCCACTATTTGACTGTTGTGCTGCATCAATCAATCAATCAATCAATCAATCAATCAATCAATCAATCAGTGGCTGGCTCAGGTGCAGCTCTTTAACTTACCTAAAAGGGAGGGCGGAGAGAAGACAAGGAAGGTGAATGAGGTGTTCCAATGTGAAATGCCGGAAACACAGAAACACAGACGACACACAACAAGAGGTGGCAATCTATTCATTAATTGCATTTAATCAATGAGCTCATTATCACTCATGCATTGTCCAACAGGTGTTGAAATAATGGGATTAAAAGGGGAGATCCCTTCAGAAAGACAGAAACAATAGCAAAGACAAAAAACACTTTTGGAATCTGCTTTTAGTCAACACATAAGGAAAGGGTGCACCGGTCCTGGAAATACTGCAATACCAGGTCAATGCGTGGAGTGGACAGAGCAAGCTCTATTTCCATCTCCCTGTTCTAAAAATCCATTTAATATATGGTCCCCAGATAGGGGACGTATCAGATATTAAACTGATAAGAACAGATACTACACTTGATCTTAGCCAAAAGGCCGAGAAGCGATAACCCGAACGGGCCGCGCGTTGCCCGAGCCTGCCCGATACTGCTGTTCAGCCCTTGCAGCGATTCAGCCTACTTCTAGGCAATTCCATGGGGCCCTGCAGGCTCACACACTCACAGCTACACGGGAGGTGAATAAAGGCCGGAGAGGAAGCCAGACAGGATTTGCTTCTTTTGCTTGCACCACAATGCAGTGCTGAAAGAGGAGGAATCTACATAAAAACGCCTTCCTGGCAACGCCCAAATGCCCTGCTGCCATGCAGATAAACACTGGCAGCGGCAGCAAGTGCATGCCCACAGCCACCCCTTGTTCCTTCACACCTTGTATCAGCTGTAATCCAGTCCAGTCCAGTGCTGCCTGCTGAGCAGCACTGACCAACACTGCCTGGGCCCAGGCTTTTATCTCTGAGGCCCCATTATGATGTCAGAAAGCTGGCTCTGGAATCCTGAGGGCTCCACTATGACACGTGCAAAGTTCCGTCTGAACTTTATATAAGACGGTGAGGCTCAGTCAGTCACTCAGTGTTGCCTGAGAGGGCAACACTGCAACAGCCGGCCGCCAGGCTGTCTTTTTTTTGCACAGCTAGTTGCCTCCAGGAGGCCACAAGAGGGAGACAAGGGACTGCAAAATGGAAAATAGGCATCCACCAACTTTACAGACAACTTCTCCTTGCTCCTACAACCTCCATCCTTGCACAGTTTGTTATTCTTCTAGGTAACATAGTAACAAATCCAAATTGCTGCTCTCTTTGTAGGCAAGCAAGGCTTTGTTGCAACTGCAATTCTTACTTCTTCTTGAAATGTAGGGACGACAGTACATTCCATCACATCCATCTAGTGTACACAGGTAGGTCCATTGTGGCGGGCAGGCGAGCGGGCGGGCTGCTTTATTGGCTGTTTGCTGTTCCCCTACTCCACTCCACTATTTGACTGTTGTGCTGCATCAATCAATCAATCAATCAATCAATCAATCAATCAATCAATCAATCAATCAATCAATCAGTGGCTGGCTCAGGTGCAGCTCTTTAACTTACCTAAAAGGGAGGGCGGAGAGAAGACAAGGAAGGTGAATGAGGTGTTCCAATGTGAAATGCCGGAAACACAGAAACACAGACGACACACAACAAGAGGTGGCAATCTATTCATTAATTGCATTTAATCAATGAGCTCATTATCACTCATGCATTGTCCAACAGGTGTTGAAATAATGGGATTAAAAGGGGAGATCCCTTCAGAAAGACAGAAACAATAGCAAAGACAAAAAACACTTTTGGAATCTGCTTTTAGTCAACACATAAGGAAAGGGTGCACCGGTCCTGGAAATACTGCAATACCAGGTCAATGCGTGGAGTGGACAGAGCAAGCTCTATTTCCATCTCCCTGTTCTAAAAATCCATTTAATATATGGTCCCCAGATAGGGGACGTATCAGATATTAAACTGATAAGAACAGATACTACACTTGATCTTAGCCAAAAGGCCGAGAAGCGATAACCCGAACGGGCCGCGCGTTGCCCGAGCCTGCCCGATACTGCTGTTCAGCCCTTGCAGCGATTCAGCCTACTTCTAGGCAATTCCATGGGGCCCTGCAGGCTCACACACTCACAGCTACACGGGAGGTGAATAAAGGCCGGAGAGGAAGCCAGACAGGATTTGCTTCTTTTGCTTGCACCACAATGCAGTGCTGAAAGAGGAGGAATCTACATAAAAATGCCTTCCTGGCAACGCCCAAATGCCCTGCTGCCATGCAGATAAACACTGGCAGCGGCAGCAAGTGCATGCCCACAGCCACCCCTTGTTCCTTCACACCTTGTATCAGCTGTAATCCAGTCCAGTCCAGTGCTGCCTGCTGAGCAGCACTGACCAACACTGCCTGGGCCCAGGCTTTTATCTCTGAGGCCCCATTATGATGTCAGAAAGCTGGCTCTGGAATCCTGAGGGCTCCACTATGACACGTGCAAAGTTCCGTCTGAACTTTATATAAGACGGTGAGGCTCAGTCAGTCACTCAGTGTTGCCTGAGAGGGCAACACTGCAACAGCCGGCCGCCAGGCTGTCTTTTTTTTGCACAGCTAGTTGCCTCCAGGAGGCCACAAGAGGGAGACAAGGGACTGCAAAATGGAAAATAGGCATCCACCAACTTTACAGACAACTTCTCCTTGCTCCTACAACCTCCATCCTTGCACAGTTTGTTATTCTTCTAGGTAACATAGTAACAAATCCAAATTGCTGCTCTCTTTGTAGGCAAGCAAGGCTTTGTTGCAACTGCAATTCTTACTTCTTCTTGAAATGTAGGGACGACAGTACATTCCATCACATCCATCTAGTGTACACAGGTAGGTCCATTGTGGCGGGCAGGCGAGCGGGCGGGCTGCTTTATTGGCTGTTTGCTGTTCCCCTACGCCACTCCACTATTTGACTGTTGTGCTGCATCAATCAATCAATCAATCAATCAATCAATCAATCAATCAATCAATCAGTGGCTGGCTCAGGTGCAGCTCTTTAACTTACCTAAAAGGGAGGGCGGAGAGAAGACAAGGAAGGTGAATGAGGTGTTCCAATGTGAAATGCCGGAAACACAGAAACACAGACGACACACAACAAGAGGTGGCAATCTATTCATTAATTGCATTTAATCAATGAGCTCATTATCACTCATGCATTGTCCAACAGGTGTTGAAATAATGGGATTAAAAGGGGAGATCCCTTCAGAAAGACAGAAACAATAGCAAAGACAAAAAACACTTTTGGAATCTGCTTTTAGTCAACACATAAGGAAAGGGTGCACCGGTCCTGGAAATACTGCAATACCAGGTCAATGCGTGGAGTGGACAGAGCAAGCTCTATTTCCATCTCCCTGTTCTAAAAATCCATTTAATATATGGTCCCCAGATAGGGGACGTATCAGATATTAAACTGATAAGAACAGATACTACACTTGATCTTAGCCAAAAGGCCGAGAAGCGATAACCCGAACGGGCCGCGCGTTGCCCGAGCCTGCCCGATACTGCTGTTCAGCCCTTGCAGCGATTCAGCCTACTTCTAGGCAATTCCATGGGGCCCTGCAGGCTCACACACTCACAGCTACACGGGAGGTGAATAAAGGCCGGAGAGGAAGCCAGACAGGATTTGCTTCTTTTGCTTGCACCACAATGCAGTGCTGAAAGAGGAGGAATCTACATAAAAACGCCTTCCTGGCAACGCCCAAATGCCCTGCTGCCATGCAGATAAACACTGGCAGCGGCAGCAAGTGCATGCCCACAGCCACCCCTTGTTCCTTCACACCTTGTATCAGCTGTAATCCAGTCCAGTCCAGTGCTGCCTGCTGAGCAGCACTGACCAACACTGCCTGGGCCCAGGCTTTTATCTCTGAGGCCCCATTATGATGTCAGAAAGCTGGCTCTGGAATCCTGAGGGCTCCACTATGACACGTGCAAAGTTCCGTCTGAACTTTATATAAGACGGTGAGGCTCAGTCAGTCACTCAGTGTTGCCTGAGAGGGCAACACTGCAACAGCCGGCCGCCAGGCTGTCTTTTTTTTGCACAGCTAGTTGCCTCCAGGAGGCCACAAGAGGGAGACAAGGGACTGCAAAATGGAAAATAGGCATCCACCAACTTTACAGACAACTTCTCCTTGCTCCTACAACCTCCATCCTTGCACAGTTTGTTATTCTTCTAGGTAACATAGTAACAAATCCAAATTGCTGCTCTCTTTGTAGGCAAGCAAGGCTTTGTTGCAACTGCAATTCTTACTTCTTCTTGAAATGTAGGGACGACAGTACATTCCATCACATCCATCTAGTGTACACAGGTAGGTCCATTGTGGCGGGCAGGCGAGCGGGCGGGCTGCTTTATTGGCTGTTTGCTGTTCCCCTACTCCACTCCACTATTTGACTGTTGTGCTGCATCAATCAATCAATCAATCAATCAATCAATCAATCAATCAATCAATCAATCAATCAATCAATCAGTGGCTGGCTCAGGTGCAGCTCTTTAACTTACCTAAAAGGGAGGGCGGAGAGAAGACAAGGAAGGTGAATGAGGTGTTCCAATGTGAAATGCCGGAAACACAGAAACACAGACGACACACAACAAGAGGTGGCAATCTATTCATTAATTGCATTTAATCAATGAGCTCATTATCACTCATGCATTGTCCAACAGGTGTTGAAATAATGGGATTAAAAGGGGAGATCCCTTCAGAAAGACAGAAACAATAGCAAAGACAAAAAACACTTTTGGAATCTGCTTTTAGTCAACACATAAGGAAAGGGTGCACCGGTCCTGGAAATACTGCAATACCAGGTCAATGCGTGGAGTGGACAGAGCAAGCTCTATTTCCATCTCCCTGTTCTAAATATCCATTTAATATATGGTCCCCAGATAGGGGACGTATCAGATATTAAACTGATAAGAACAGATACTACACTTGATCTTAGCCAAAAGGCCGAGAAGCGATAACCCGAACGGGCCGCGCGTTGCCCGAGCCTGCCCGATACTGCTGTTCAGCCCTTGCAGCGATTCAGCCTACTTCTAGGCAATTCCATGGGGCCCTGCAGGCTCACACACTCACAGCTACACGGGAGGTGAATAAAGGCCGGAGAGGAAGCCAGACAGGATTTGCTTCTTTTGCTTGCACCACAATGCAGTGCTGAAAGAGGAGGAATCTACATAAAAACGCCTTCCTGGCAACGCCCAAATGCCCTGCTGCCATGCAGATAAACACTGGCAGCGGCAGCAAGTGCATGCCCACAGCCACCCCTTGTTCCTTCACACCTTTTATCAGCTGTAATCCAGTCCAGTCCAGTGCTGCCTGCTGAGCAGCACTGACCAACACTGCCTGGGCCCAGGCTTTTATCTCTGAGGCCCCATTATGATGTCAGAAAGCTGGCTCTGGAATCCTGAGGGCTCCACTATGACACGTGCAAAGTTCCGTCTGAACTTTATATAAGACGGTGAGGCTCAGTCAGTCACTCAGTGTTGCCTGAGAGGGCAACACTGCAACAGCCGGCCGCCAGGCTGTCTTTTTTTTGCACAGCTAGTTGCCTCCAGGAGGCCACAAGAGGGAGACAAGGGACTGCAAAATGGAAAATAGGCATCCACCAACTTTACAGACAACTTCTCCTTGCTCCTACAACCTCCATCCTTGCACAGTTTGTTATTCTTCTAGGTAACATAGTAACAAATCCAAATTGCTGCTCTCTTTGTAGGCAAGCAAGGCTTTGTTGCAACTGCAATTCTTACTTCTTCTTGAAATGTAGGGACGACAGTACATTCCATCACATCCATCTAGTGTACACAGGTAGGTCCATTGTGGCGGGCAGGCGAGCGGGCGGGCTGCTTTATTGGCTGTTTGCTGTTCCCCTACTCCACTCCACTATTTGACTGTTGTGCTGCATCAATCAATCAATCAATCAATCAATCAATCAATCAGTGGCTGGCTCAGGTGCAGCTCTTTAACTTACCTAAAAGGGAGGGCGGAGAGAAGACAAGGAAGGTGAATGAGGTGTTCCAATGTGAAATGCCGGAAACACAGAAACACAGACGACACACAACAAGAGGTGGCAATCTATTCATTAATTGCATTTAATCAATGAGCTCATTATCACTCATGCATTGTCCAACAGGTGTTGAAATAATGGGATTAAAAGGGGAGATCCCTTCAGAAAGACAGAAACAATAGCAAAGACAAAAAACACTTTTGGAATCTGCTTTTAGTCAACACATAAGGAAAGGGTGCACCGGTCCTGGAAATACTGCAATACCAGGTCAATGCGTGGAGTGGACAGAGCAAGCTCTATTTCCATCTCCCTGTTCTAAAAATCCATTTAATATATGGTCCCCAGATAGGGGACGTATCAGATATTAAACTGATAAGAACAGATACTACACTTGATCTTAGCCAAAAGGCCGAGAAGCGATAACCCGAACGGGCCGCGCGTTGCCCGAGCCTGCCCGATACTGCTGTTCAGCCCTTGCAGCGATTCAGCCTACTTCTAGGCAATTCCATGGGGCCCTGCAGGCTCACACACTCACAGCTACACGGGAGGTGAATAAAGGCCGGAGAGGAAGCCAGACAGGATTTGCTTCTTTTGCTTGCACCACAATGCAGTGCTGAAAGAGGAGGAATCTACATAAAAACGCCTTCCTGGCAACGCCCAAATGCCCTGCTGCCATGCAGATAAACACTGGCAGCGGCAGCAAGTGCATGCCCACAGCCACCCCTTGTTCCTTCACACCTTTTATCAGCTGTAATCCAGTCCAGTCCAGTGCTGCCTGCTGAGCAGCACTGACCAACACTGCCTGGGCCCAGGCTTTTATCTCTGAGGCCCCATTATGATGTCAGAAAGCTGGCTCTGGAATCCTGAGGGCTCCACTATGACACGTGCAAAGTTCCGTCTGAACTTTATATAAGACGGTGAGGCTCAGTCAGTCACTCAGTGTTGCCTGAGAGGGCAACACTGCAACAGCCGGCCGCCAGGCTGTCTTTTTTTTGCACAGCTAGTTGCCTCCAGGAGGCCACAAGAGGGAGACAAGGGACTGCAAAATGGAAAATAGGCATCCACCAACTTTACAGACAACTTCTCCTTGCTCCTACAACCTCCATCCTTGCACAGTTTGTTATTCTTCTAGGTAACATAGTAACAAATCCAAATTGCTGCTCTCTTTGTAGGCAAGCAAGGCTTTGTTGCAACTGCAATTCTTACTTCTTCTTGAAATGTAGGGACGACAGTACATTCCATCACATCCATCTAGTGTACACAGGTAGGTCCATTGTGGCGGGCAGGCGAGCGGGCGGGCTGCTTTATTGGCTGTTTGCTGTTCCCCTACTCCACTCCACTATTTGACTGTTGTGCTGCATCAATCAATCAATCAATCAATCAATCAATCAATCAGTGGCTGGCTCAGGTGCAGCTCTTTAACTTACCTAAAAGGGAGGGCGGAGAGAAGACAAGGAAGGTGAATGAGGTGTTCCAATGTGAAATGCCGGAAACACAGAAACACAGACGACACACAACAAGAGGTGGCAATCTATTCATTAATTGCATTTAATCAATGAGCTCATTATCACTCATGCATTGTCCAACAGGTGTTGAAATAATGGGATTAAAAGGGGAGATCCCTTCAGAAAGACAGAAACAATAGCAAAGACAAAAAACACTTTTGGAATCTGCTTTTAGTCAACACATAAGGAAAGGGTGCACCGGTCCTGGAAATACTGCAATACCAGGTCAATGCGTGGAGTGGACAGAGCAAGCTCTATTTCCATCTCCCTGTTCTAAAAATCCATTTAATATATGGTCCCCAGATAGGGGACGTATCAGATATTAAACTGATAAGAACAGATACTACACTTGATCTTAGCCAAAAGGCCGAGAAGCGATAACCCGAACGGGCCGCGCGTTGCCCGAGCCTGCCCGATACTGCTGTTCAGCCCTTGCAGCGATTCAGCCTACTTCTAGGCAATTCCATGGGGCCCTGCAGGCTCACACACTCACAGCTACACGGGAGGTGAATAAAGGCCGGAGAGGAAGCCAGACAGGATTTGCTTCTTTTGCTTGCACCACAATGCAGTGCTGAAAGAGGAGGAATCTACATAAAAACGCCTTCCTGGCAACGCCCAAATGCCCTGCTGCCATGCAGATAAACACTGGCAGCGGCAGCAAGTGCATGCCCACAGCCACCCCTTGTTCCTTCACACCTTGTATCAGCTGTAATCCAGTCCAGTCCAGTGCTGCCTGCTGAGCAGCACTGACCAACACTGCCTGGGCCCAGGCTTTTATCTCTGAGGCCCCATTACGATGTCAGAAAGCTGGCTCTGGAATCCTGAGGGCTCCACTATGACACGTGCAAAGTTCCGTCTGAACTTTATATAAGACGGTGAGGCTCAGTCAGTCACTCAGTGTTGCCTGAGAGGGCAACACTGCAACAGCCGGCCGCCAGGCTGTCTTTTTTTTGCACAGCTAGTTGCCTCCAGGAGGCCACAAGAGGGAGACAAGGGACTGCAAAATGGAAAATAGGCATCCAACAAACTTTACAGACAACTTCTCCTTGCTCCTACAACCTCCATCCTTGCACAGTTTGTTATTCTTCTAGGTAACATAGTAACAAATCCAAATTGCTGCTCTCTTTGTAGGCAAGCAAGGCTTTGTTGCAACTGCAATTCTTACTTCTTCTTGAAATGTAGGGACGACAGTACATTCCATCACATCCATCTAGTGTACACAGGTAGGTCCATTGTGGCGGGCAGGCGAGCGGGCGGGCTGCTTTATTGGCTGTTTGCTGTTCCCCTACTCCACTCCACTATTTGACTGTTGTGCTGCATCAATCAATCAATCAATCAATCAATCAATCAATCAGTGGCTGGCTCAGGTGCAGCTCTTTAACTTACCTAAAAGGGAGGGCGGAGAGAAGACAAGGAAGGTGAATGAGGTGTTCCAATGTGAAATGCCGGAAACACAGAAACACAGACGACACACAACAAGAGGTGGCAATCTATTCATTAATTGCATTTAATCAATGAGCTCATTATCACTCATGCATTGTCCAACAGGTGTTGAAATAATGGGATTAAAAGGGGAGATCCCTTCAGAAAGACAGAAACAATAGCAAAGACAAAAAACACTTTTGGAATCTGCTTTTAGTCAACACATAAGGAAAGGGTGCACCGGTCCTGGAAATACTGCAATACCAGGTCAATGCGTGGAGTGGACAGAGCAAGCTCTATTTCCATCTCCCTGTTCTAAAAATCCATTTAATATATGGTCCCCAGATAGGGGACGTATCAGATATTAAACTGATAAGAACAGATACTACACTTGATCTTAGCCAAAAGGCCGAGAAGCGATAACCCGAACGGGCCGCGCGTTGCCCGAGCCTGCCCGATACTGCTGTTCAGCCCTTGCAGCGATTCAGCCTACTTCTAGGCAATTCCATGGGGCCCTGCAGGCTCACACACTCACAGCTACACGGGAGGTGAATAAAGGCCGGAGAGGAAGCCAGACAGGATTTGCTTCTTTTGCTTGCACCACAATGCAGTGCTGAAAGAGGAGGAATCTACATAAAAACGCCTTCCTGGCAACGCCCAAATGCCCTGCTGCCATGCAGATAAACACTGGCAGCGGCAGCAAGTGCATGCCCACAGCCACCCCTTGTTCCTTCACACCTTGTATCAGCTGTAATCCAGTCCAGTCCAGTGCTGCCTGCTGAGCAGCACTGACCAACACTGCCTGGGCCCAGGCTTTTATCTCTGAGGCCCCATTATGATGTCAGAAAGCTGGCTCTGGAATCCTGAGGGCTCCACTATGACACGTGCAAAGTTCCGTCTGAACTTTATATAAGACGGTGAGGCTCAGTCAGTCACTCAGTGTTGCCTGAGAGGGCAACACTGCAACAGCCGGCCGCCAGGCTGTCTTTTTTTTGCACAGCTAGTTGCCTCCAGGAGGCCACAAGAGGGAGACAAGGGACTGCAAAATGGAAAATAGGCATCCACCAACTTTACAGACAACTTCTCCTTGCTCCTACAACCTCCATCCTTGCACAGTTTGTTATTCTTCTAGGTAACATAGTAACAAATCCAAATTGCTGCTCTCTTTGTAGGCAAGCAAGGCTTTGTTGCAACTGCAATTCTTACTTCTTCTTGAAATGTAGGGACGACAGTACATTCCATCACATCCATCTAGTGTACACAGGTAGGTCCATTGTGGCGGGCAGGCGAGCGGGCGGGCTGCTTTATTGGCTGTTTGCTGTTCCCCTACTCCACTCCACTATTTGACTGTTGTGCTGCATCAATCAATCAATCAATCAATCAATCAATCAATCAATCAATCAATCAATCAGTGGCTGGCTCAGGTGCAGCTCTTTAACTTACCTAAAAGGGAGGGCGGAGAGAAGACAAGGAAGGTGAATGAGGTGTTCCAATGTGAAATGCCGGAAACACAGAAACACAGACGACACACAACAAGAGGTGGCAATCTATTCATTAATTGCATTTAATCAATGAGCTCATTATCACTCATGCATTGTCCAACAGGTGTTGAAATAATGGGATTAAAAGGGGAGATCCCTTCAGAAAGACAGAAACAATAGCAAAGACAAAAAACACTTTTGGAATCTGCTTTTAGTCAACACATAAGGAAAGGGTGCACCGGTCCTGGAAATACTGCAATACCAGGTCAATGCGTGGAGTGGACAGAGCAAGCTCTATTTCCATCTCCCTGTTCTAAAAATCCATTTAATATATGGTCCCCAGATAGGGGACGTATCAGATATTAAACTGATAAGAACAGATACTACACTTGATCTTAGCCAAAAGGCCGAGAAGCGATAACCCGAACGGGCCGCGCGTTGCCCGAGCCTGCCCGATACTGCTGTTCAGCCCTTGCAGCGATTCAGCCTACTTCTAGGCAATTCCATGGGGCCCTGCAGGCTCACACACTCACAGCTACACGGGAGGTGAATAAAGGCCGGAGAGGAAGCCAGACAGGATTTGCTTCTTTTGCTTGCACCACAATGCAGTGCTGAAAGAGGAGGAATCTACATAAAAACGCCTTCCTGGCAACGCCCAAATGCCCTGCTGCCATGCAGATAAACACTGGCAGCGGCAGCAAGTGCATGCCCACAGCCACCCCTTGTTCCTTCACACCTTGTATCAGCTGTAATCCAGTCCAGTCCAGTGCTGCCTGCTGAGCAGCACTGACCAACACTGCCTGGGCCCAGGCTTTTATCTCTGAGGCCCCATTATGATGTCAGAAAGCTGGCTCTGGAATCCTGAGGGCTCCACTATGACACGTGCAAAGTTCCGTCTGAACTTTATATAAGACGGTGAGGCTCAGTCAGTCACTCAGTGTTGCCTGAGAGGGCAACACTGCAACAGCCGGCCGCCAGGCTGTCTTTTTTTTGCACAGCTAGTTGCCTCCAGGAGGCCACAAGAGGGAGACAAGGGATTGCAAAATGGAAAATAGGCATCCACCAACTTTACAGACAACTTCTCCTTGCTCCTACAACCTCCATCCTTGCACAGTTTGTTATTCTTCTAGGTAACATAGTAACAAATCCAAATTGCTGCTCTCTTTGTAGGCAAGCAAGGCTTTGTTGCAACTGCAATTCTTACTTCTTCTTGAAATGTAGGGACGACAGTACATTCCATCACATCCATCTAGTGTACACAGGTAGGTCCATTGTGGCGGGCAGGCGAGCGGGCGGGCTGCTTTATTGGCTGTTTGCTGTTCCCCTACTCCACTCCACTATTTGACTGTTGTGCTGCATCAATCAATCAATCAATCAATCAATCAATCAATCAATCAATCAATCAATCAAGTGGCTGGCTCAGGTGCAGCTCTTTAACTTACCTAAAAGGGAGGGCGGAGAGAAGACAAGGAAGGTGAATGAGGTGTTCCAATGTGAAATGCCGGAAACACAGAAACACAGACGACACACAACAAGAGGTGGCAATCTATTCATTAATTGCATTTAATCAATGAGCTCATTATCACTCATGCATTGTCCAACAGGTGTTGAAATAATGGGATTAAAAGGGGAGATCCTTCAGAAAGACAGAAACAATAGCAAAGACAAAAAACACTTTTGGAATCTGCTTTTAGTCAACACATAAGGAAAGGGTGCACCGGTCCTGGAAATACTGCAATACCAGGTCAATGCGTGGAGTGGACAGAGCAAGCTCTATTTCCATCTCCCTGTTCTAAAAATCCATTTAATATATGGTCCCCAGATAGGGGACGTATCAGATATTAAACTGATAAGAACAGATACTACACTTGATCTTAGCCAAAAGGCCGAGAAGCGATAACCCGAACGGGCCGCGCGTTGCCCGAGCCTGCCCGATACTGCTGTTCAGCCCTTGCAGCGATTCAGCCTACTTCTAGGCAATTCCATGGGGCCCTGCAGGCTCACACACTCACAGCTACACGGGAGGTGAATAAAGGCCGGAGAGGAAGCCAGACAGGATTTGCTTCTTTTGCTTGCACCACAATGCAGTGCTGAAAGAGGAGGAATCTACATAAAAACGCCTTCCTGGCAACGCCCAAATGCCCTGCTGCCATGCAGATAAACACTGGCAGCGGCAGCAAGTGCATGCCCACAGCCACCCCTTGTTCCTTCACACCTTGTATCAGCTGTAATCCAGTCCAGTCCAGTGCTGCCTGCTGAGCAGCACTGACCAACACTGCCTGGGCCCAGGCTTTTATCTCCGAGGCCCCATTATGATGTCAGAAAGCTGGCTCTGGAATCCTGAGGGCTCCACTATGACACGTGCAAAGTTCCGTCTGAACTTTATATAAGACGGTGAGGCTCAGTCAGTCACTCAGTGTTGCCTGAGAGGGCAACACTGCAACAGCCGGCCGCCAGGCTGTCTTTTTTTTGCACAGCTAGTTGCCTCCAGGAGGCCACAAGAGGGAGACAAGGGACTGCAAAATGGAAAATAGGCATCCACCAACTTTACGGACAACTTCTCCTTGCTCCTACAACCTCCATCCTTGCACAGTTTGTTATTCTTCTAGGTAACATAGTAACAAATCCAAATTGCTGCTCTCTTTGTAGGCAAGCAAGGCTTTGTTGCAACTGCAATTCTTACTTCTTCTTGAAATGTAGGGACGACAGTACATTCCATCACATCCATCTAGTGTACACAGGTAGGTCCATTGTGGCGGGCAGGCGAGCGGGCGGGCTGCTTTATTGGCTGTTTGCTGTTCCCCTACTCCACTCCACTATTTGACTGTTGTGCTGCATCAATCAATCAATCAATCAATCAATCAATCAATCAATCAGTGGCTGGCTCAGGTGCAGCTCTTTAACTTACCTAAAAGGGAGGGCGGAGAGAAGACAAGGAAGGTGAATGAGGTGTTCCAATGTGAAATGCCGGAAACACAGAAACACAGACGACACACAACAAGAGGTGGCAATCTATTCATTAATTGCATTTAATCAATGAGCTCATTATCACTCATGCATTGTCCAACAGGTGTTGAAATAATGGGATTAAAAGGGGAGATCCCTTCAGAAAGACAGAAACAATAGCAAAGACAAAAAACACTTTTGGAATCTGCTTTTAGTCAACACATAAGGAAAGGGTGCACCGGTCCTGGAAATACTGCAATACCAGGTCAATGCGTGGAGTGGACAGAGCAAGCTCTATTTCCATCTCCCTGTTCTAAAAATCCATTTAATATATGGTCCCCAGATAGGGGACGTATCAGATATTAAACTGATAAGAACAGATACTACACTTGATCTTAGCCAAAAGGCCGAGAAGCGATAACCCGAACGGGCCGCGCGTTGCCCGAGCCTGCCCGATACTGCTGTTCAGCCCTTGCAGCGATTCAGCCTACTTCTAGGCAATTCCATGGGGCCCTGCAGGCTCACACACTCACAGCTACACGGGAGGTGAATAAAGGCCGGAGAGGAAGCCAGACAGGATTTGCTTCTTTTGCTTGCACCACAATGCAGTGCTGAAAGAGGAGGAATCTACATAAAAACGCCTTCCTGGCAACGCCCAAATGCCCTGCTGCCATGCAGATAAACACTGGCAGCGGCAGCAAGTGCATGCCCACAGCCACCCCTTGTTCCTTCACACCTTGTATCAGCTGTAATCCAGTCCAGTCCAGTGCTGCCTGCTGAGCAGCACTGACCAACACTGCCTGGGCCCAGGCTTTTATCTCTGAGGCCCCATTATGATGTCAGAAAGCTGGCTCTGGAATCCTGAGGGCTCCACTATGACACGTGCAAAGTTCCGTCTGAACTTTATATAAGACGGTGAGGCTCAGTCAGTCACTCAGTGTTGCCTGAGAGGGCAACACTGCAACAGCCGGCCGCCAGGCTGTCTTTTTTTTGCACAGCTAGTTGCCTCCAGGAGGCCACAAGAGGGAGACAAGGGACTGCAAAATGGAAAATAGGCATCCACCAACTTTACAGACAACTTCTCCTTGCTCCTACAACCTCCATCCTTGCACAGTTTGTTATTCTTCTAGGTAACATAGTAACAAATCCAAATTGCTGCTCTCTTTGTAGGCAAGCAAGGCTTTGTTGCAACTGCAATTCTTACTTCTTCTTGAAATGTAGGGACGACAGTACATTCCATCACATCCATCTAGTGTACACAGGTAGGTCCATTGTGGCGGGCAGGCGAGCGGGCGGGCTGCTTTATTGGCTGTTTGCTGTTCCCCTACTCCACTCCACTATTTGACTGTTGTGCTGCATCAATCAATCAATCAATCAATCAATCAATCAATCAATCAATCAATCAATCAATCAATCAATCAGTGGCTGGCTCAGGTGCAGCTCTTTAACTTACCTAAAAGGGAGGGCGGAGAGAAGACAAGGAAGGTGAATGAGGTGTTCCAATGTGAAATGCCGGAAACACAGAAACACAGACGACACACAACAAGAGGTGGCAATCTATTCATTAATTGCATTTAATCAATGAGCTCATTATCACTCATGCATTGTCCAACAGGTGTTGAAATAATGGGATTAAAAGGGGAGATCCCTTCAGAAAGACAGAAACAATAGCAAAGACAAAAAACACTTTTGGAATCTGCTTTTAGTCAACACATAAGGAAAGGGTGCACCGGTCCTGGAAATACTGCAATACCAGGTCAATGCGTGGAGTGGACAGAGCAAGCTCTATTTCCATCTCCCTGTTCTAAAAATCCATTTAATATATGGTCCCCAGATAGGGGACGTATCAGATATTAAACTGATAAGAACAGATACTACACTTGATCTTAGCCAAAAGGCCGAGAAGCGATAACCCGAACGGGCCGCGCGTTGCCCGAGCCTGCCCGATACTGCTGTTCAGCCCTTGCAGCGATTCAGCCTACTTCTAGGCAATTCCATGGGGCCCTGCAGGCTCACACACTCACAGCTACACGGGAGGTGAATAAAGGCCGGAGAGGAAGCCAGACAGGATTTGCTTCTTTTGCTTGCACCACAATGCAGTGCTGAAAGAGGAGGAATCTACATAAAAACGCCTTCCTGGCAACGCCCAAATGCCCTGCTGCCATGCAGATAAACACTGGCAGCGGCAGCAAGTGCATGCCCACAGCCACCCCTTGTTCCTTCACACCTTGTATCAGCTGTAATCCAGTCCAGTCCAGTGCTGCCTGCTGAGCAGCACTGACCAACACTGCCTGGGCCCAGGCTTTTATCTCTGAGGCCCCATTATGATGTCAGAAAGCTGGCTCTGGAATCCTGAGGGCTCCACTATGACACGTGCAAAGTTCCGTCTGAACTTTATATAAGACGGTGAGGCTCAGTCAGTCACTCAGTGTTGCCTGAGAGGGCAACACTGCAACAGCCGGCCGCCAGGCTGTCTTTTTTTTGCACAGCTAGTTGCCTCCAGGAGGCCACAAGAGGGAGACAAGGGACTGCAAAATGGAAAATAGGCATCCACCAACTTTACAGACAACTTCTCCTTGCTCCTACAACCTCCATCCTTGCACAGTTTGTTATTCTTCTAGGTAACATAGTAACAAATCCAAATTGCTGCTCTCTTTGTAGGCAAGCAAGGCTTTGTTGCAACTGCAATTCTTACTTCTTCTTGAAATGTAGGGACGACAGTACATTCCATCACATCCATCTAGTGTACACAGGTAGGTCCATTGTGGCGGGCAGGCGAGCGGGCGGGCTGCTTTATTGGCTGTTTGCTGTTCCCCTACTCCACTCCACTATTTGACTGTTGTGCTGCATCAATCAATCAATCAATCAATCAATCAATCAATCAATCAATCAATCAATCAATCAATCAGTGGCTGGCTCAGGTGCAGCTCTTTAACTTACCTAAAAGGGAGGGCGGAGAGAAGACAAGGAAGGTGAATGAGGTGTTCCAATGTGAAATGCCGGAAACACAGAAACACAGACGACACACAACAAGAGGTGGCAATCTATTCATTAATTGCATTTAATCAATGAGCTCATTATCACTCATGCATTGTCCAACAGGTGTTGAAATAATGGGATTAAAAGGGGAGATCCCTTCAGAAAGACAGAAACAATAGCAAAGACAAAAAACACTTTTGGAATCTGCTTTTAGTCAACACATAAGGAAAGGGTGCACCGGTCCTGGAAATACTGCAATACCAGGTCAATGCGTGGAGTGGACAGAGCAAGCTCTATTTCCATCTCCCTGTTCTAAAAATCCATTTAATATATGGTCCCCAGATAGGGGACGTATCAGATATTAAACTGATAAGAACAGATACTACACTTGATCTTAGCCAAAAGGCCGAGAAGCGATAACCCGAACGGGCCGCGCGTTGCCCGAGCCTGCCCGATACTGCTGTTCAGCCCTTGCAGCGATTCAGCCTACTTCTAGGCAATTCCATGGGGCCCTGCAGGCTCACACACTCACAGCTACACGGGAGGTGAATAAAGGCCGGAGAGGAAGCCAGACAGGATTTGCTTCTTTTGCTTGCACCACAATGCAGTGCTGAAAGAGGAGGAATCTACATAAAAACGCCTTCCTGGCAACGCCCAAATGCCCTGCTGCCATGCAGATAAACACTGGCAGCGGCAGCAAGTGCATGCCCACAGCCACCCCTTGTTCCTTCACACCTTGTATCAGCTGTAATCCAGTCCAGTCCAGTGCTGCCTGCTGAGCAGCACTGACCAACACTGCCTGGGCCCAGGCTTTTATCTCTGAGGCCCCATTATGATGTCAGAAAGCTGGCTCTGGAATCCTGAGGGCTCCACTATGACACGTGCAAAGTTCCGTCTGAACTTTATATAAGACGGTGAGGCTCAGTCAGTCACTCAGTGTTGCCTGAGAGGGCAACACTGCAACAGCCGGCCGCCAGGCTGTCTTTTTTTTGCACAGCTAGTTGCCTCCAGGAGGCCACAAGAGGGAGACAAGGGACTGCAAAATGGAAAATAGGCATCCACCAACTTTACAGACAACTTCTCCTTGCTCCTACAACCTCCATCCTTGCACAGTTTGTTATTCTTCTAGGTAACATAGTAACAAATCCAAATTGCTGCTCTCTTTGTAGGCAAGCAAGGCTTTGTTGCAACTGCAATTCTTACTTCTTCTTGAAATGTAGGGACGACAGTACATTCCATCACATCCATCTAGTGTACACAGGTAGGTCCATTGTGGCGGGCAGGCGAGCGGGCGGGCTGCTTTATTGGCTGTTTGCTGTTCCCCTACTCCACTCCACTATTTGACTGTTGTGCTGCATCAATCAATCAATCAATCAATCAATCAATCAATCAATCAATCAGTGGCTGGCTCAGGTGCAGCTCTTTAACTTACCTAAAAGGGAGGGCGGAGAGAAGACAAGGAAGGTGAATGAGGTGTTCCAATGTGAAATGCCGGAAACACAGAAACACAGACGACACACAACAAGAGGTGGCAATCTATTCATTAATTGCATTTAATCAATGAGCTCATTATCACTCATGCATTGTCCAACAGGTGTTGAAATAATGGGATTAAAAGGGGAGATCCCTTCAGAAAGACAGAAACAATAGCAAAGACAAAAAACACTTTTGGAATCTGCTTTTAGTCAACACATAAGGAAAGGGTGCACCGGTCCTGGAAATACTGCAATACCAGGTCAATGCGTGGAGTGGACAGAGCAAGCTCTATTTCCATCTCCCTGTTCTAAAAATCCATTTAATATATGGTCCCCAGATAGGGGACGTATCAGATATTAAACTGATAAGAACAGATACTACACTTGATCTTAGCCAAAAGGCCGAGAAGCGATAACCCGAACGGGCCGCGCGTTGCCCGAGCCTGCCCGATACTGCTGTTCAGCCCTTGCAGCGATTCAGCCTACTTCTAGGCAATTCCATGGGGCCCTGCAGGCTCACACACTCACAGCTACACGGGAGGTGAATAAAGGCCGGAGAGGAAGCCAGACAGGATTTGCTTCTTTTGCTTGCACCACAATGCAGTGCTGAAAGAGGAGGAATCTACATAAAAACGCCTTCCTGGCAACGCCCAAATGCCCTGCTGCCATGCAGATAAACACTGGCAGCGGCAGCAAGTGCATGCCCACAGCCACCCCTTGTTCCTTCACACCTTGTATCAGCTGTAATCCAGTCCAGTCCAGTGCTGCCTGCTGAGCAGCACTGACCAACACTGCCTGGGCCCAGGCTTTTATCTCTGAGGCCCCATTATGATGTCAGAAAGCTGGCTCTAGAATCCTGAGGGCTCCACTATGACACGTGCAAAGTTCCGTCTGAACTTTATATAAGACGGTGAGGCTCAGTCAGTCACTCAGTGTTGCCTGAGAGGGCAACACTGCAACAGCCGGCCGCCAGGCTGTCTTTTTTTTGCACAGCTAGTTGCCTCCAGGAGGCCACAAGAGGGAGACAAGGGACTGCAAAATGGAAAATAGGCATCCACCAACTTTACAGACAACTTCTCCTTGCTCCTACAACCTCCATCCTTGCACAGTTTGTTATTCTTCTAGGTAACATAGTAACAAATCCAAATTGCTGCTCTCTTTGTAGGCAAGCAAGGCTTTGTTGCAACTGCAATTCTTACTTCTTCTTGAAATGTAGGGACGACAGTACATTCCATCACATCCATCTAGTGTACACAGGTAGGTCCATTGTGGCGGGCAGGCGAGCGGGCGGGCTGCTTTATTGGCTGTTTGCTGTTCCCCTACTCCACTCCACTATTTGACTGTTGTGCTGCATCAATCAATCAATCAATCAATCAATCAATCAATCAATCAATCAATCAATCAATCAGTGGCTGGCTCAGGTGCAGCTCTTTAACTTACCTAAAAGGGAGGGCGGAGAGAAGACAAGGAAGGTGAATGAGGTGTTCCAATGTGAAATGCCGGAAACACAGAAACACAGACGACACACAACAAGAGGTGGCAATCTATTCATTAATTGCATTTAATCAATGAGCTCATTATCACTCATGCATTGTCCAACAGGTGTTGAAATAATGGGATTAAAAGGGGAGATCCCTTCAGAAAGACAGAAACAATAGCAAAGACAAAAAACACTTTTGGAATCTGCTTTTAGTCAACACATAAGGAAAGGGTGCACCGGTCCTGGAAATACTGCAATACCAGGTCAATGCGTGGAGTGGACAGAGCAAGCTCTATTTCCATCTCCCTGTTCTAAAAATCCATTTAATATATGGTCCCCAGATAGGGGACGTATCAGATATTAAACTGATAAGAACAGATACTACACTTGATCTTAGCCAAAAGGCCGAGAAGCGATAACCCGAACGGGCCGCGCGTTGCCCGAGCCTGCCCGATACTGCTGTTCAGCCCTTGCAGCGATTCAGCCTACTTCTAGGCAATTCCATGGGGCCCTGCAGGCTCACACACTCACAGCTACACGGGAGGTGAATAAAGGCCGGAGAGGAAGCCAGACAGGATTTGCTTCTTTTGCTTGCACCACAATGCAGTGCTGAAAGAGGAGGAATCTACATAAAAACGCCTTCCTGGCAACGCCCAAATGCCCTGCTGCCATGCAGATAAACACTGGCAGCGGCAGCAAGTGCATGCCCACAGCCACCCCTTGTTCCTTCACACCTTGTATCAGCTGTAATCCAGTCCAGTCCAGTGCTGCCTGCTGAGCAGCACTGACCAACACTGCCTGGGCCCAGGCTTTTATCTCTGAGGCCCCATTATGATGTCAGAAAGCTGGCTCTGGAATCCTGAGGGCTCCACTATGACACGTGCAAAGTTCCGTCTGAACTTTATATAAGACGGTGAGGCTCAGTCAGTCACTCAGTGTTGCCTGAGAGGGCAACACTGCAACAGCCGGCCGCCAGGCTGTCTTTTTTTTGCACAGCTAGTTGCCTCCAGGAGGCCACAAGAGGGAGACAAGGGACTGCAAAATGGAAAATAGGCATCCACCAACTTTACAGACAACTTCTCCTTGCTCCTACAACCTCCATCCTTGCACAGTTTGTTATTCTTCTAGGTAACATAGTAACAAATCCAAATTGCTGCTCTCTTTGTAGGCAAGCAAGGCTTTGTTGCAACTGCAATTCTTACTTCTTCTTGAAATGTAGGGACGACAGTACATTCCATCACATCCATCTAGTGTACACAGGTAGGTCCATTGTGGCGGGCAGGCGAGCGGGCGGGCTGCTTTATTGGCTGTTTGCTGTTCCCCTACTCCACTCCACTATTTGACTGTTGTGCTGCATCAATCAATCAATCAATCAATCAATCAATCAATCAATCAATCAATCAGTGGCTGGCTCAGGTGCAGCTCTTTAACTTACCTAAAAGGGAGGGTGGAGAGAAGACAAGGAAGGTGAATGAGGTGTTCCAATGTGAAATGCCGGAAACACAGAAACACAGACGACACACAACAAGAGGTGGCAATCTATTCATTAATTGCATTTAATCAATGAGCTCATTATCACTCATGCATTGTCCAACAGGTGTTGAAATAATGGGATTAAAAGGGGAGATCCCTTCAGAAAGACAGAAACAATAGCAAAGACAAAAAACACTTTTGGAATCTGCTTTTAGTCAACACATAAGGAAAGGGTGCACCGGTCCTGGAAATACTGCAATACCAGGTCAATGCGTGGAGTGGACAGAGCAAGCTCTATTTCCATCTCCCTGTTCTAAAAATCCATTTAATATATGGTCCCCAGATAGGGGACGTATCAGATATTAAACTGATAAGAACAGATACTACACTTGATCTTAGCCAAAAGGCCGAGAAGCGATAACCCGAAGGGGCCGCGCGTTGCCCGAGCCTGCCCGATACTGCTGTTCAGCCCTTGCAGCGATTCAGCCTACTTCTAGGCAATTCCATGGGGCCCTGCAGGCTCACACACTCACAGCTACACGGGAGGTGAATAAAGGCCGGAGAGGAAGCCAGACAGGATTTGCTTCTTTTGCTTGCACCACAATGCAGTGCTGAAAGAGGAGGAATCTACATAAAAACGCCTTCCTGGCAACGCCCAAATGCCCTGCTGCCATGCAGATAAACACTGGCAGCGGCAGCAAGTGCATGCCCACAGCCACCCCTTGTTCCTTCACACCTTGTATCAGCTGTAATCCAGTCCAGTCCAGTGCTGCCTGCTGAGCAGCACTGACCAACACTGCCTGGGCCCAGGCTTTTATCTCTGAGGCCCCATTATGATGTCAGAAAGCTGGCTCTGGAATCCTGAGGGCTCCACTATGACACGTGCAAAGTTCCGTCTGAACTTTATATAAGACGGTGAGGCTCAGTCAGTCACTCAGTGTTGCCTGAGAGGGCAACACTGCAACAGCCGGCCGCCAGGCTGTCTTTTTTTTGCACAGCTAGTTGCCTCCAGGAGGCCACAAGAGGGAGACAAGGGACTGCAAAATGGAAAATAGGCATCCACCAACTTTACAGACAACTTCTCCTTGCTCCTACAACCTCCATCCTTGCACAGATTGTTATTCTTCTAGGTAACATAGTAACAAATCCAAATTGCTGCTCTCTTTGTAGGCAAGCAAGGCTTTGTTGCAACTGCAATTCTTACTTCTTCTTGAAATGTAGGGACGACAGTACATTCCATCACATCCATCTAGTGTACACAGGTAGGTCCATTGTGGCGGGCAGGCGAGCGGGCGGGCTGCTTTATTGGCTGTTTGCTGTTCCCCTACTCCACTCCACTATTTGACTGTTGTGCTGCATCAATCAATCAATCAATCAATCAATCAATCAATCAATCAATCAATCAATCAATCAGTGGCTGGCTCAGGTGCAGCTCTTTAACTTACCTAAAAGGGAGGGCGGAGAGAAGACAAGGAAGGTGAATGAGGTGTTCCAATGTGAAATGCCGGAAACACAGAAACACAGACGACACACAACAAGAGGTGGCAATCTATTCATTAATTGCATTTAATCAATGAGCTCATTATCACTCATGCATTGTCCAACAGGTGTTGAAATAATGGGATTAAAAGGGGAGATCCCTTCAGAAAGACAGAAACAATAGCAAAGACAAAAAACACTTTTGGAATCTGCTTTTAGTCAACACATAAGGAAAGGGTGCACCGGTCCTGGAAATACTGCAATACCAGGTCAATGCGTGGAGTGGACAGAGCAAGCTCTATTTCCATCTCCCTGTTCTAAAAATCCATTTAATATATGGTCCCCAGATAGGGGACGTATCAGATATTAAACTGATAAGAACAGATACTACACTTGATCTTAGCCAAAAGGCCGAGAAGCGATAACCCGAACGGGCCGCGCGTTGCCCGAGCCTGCCCGATACTGCTGTTCAGCCCTTGCAGCGATTCAGCCTACTTCTAGGCAATTCCATGGGGCCCTGCAGGCTCACACACTCACAGCTACACGGGAGGTGAATAAAGGCCGGAGAGGAAGCCAGACAGGATTTGCTTCTTTTGCTTGCACCACAATGCAGTGCTGAAAGAGGAGGAATCTACATAAAAACGCCTTCCTGGCAACGCCCAAATGCCCTGCTGCCATGCAGATAAACACTGGCAGCGGCAGCAAGTGCATGCCCACAGCCACCCCTTGTTCCTTCACACCTTGTATCAGCTGTAATCCAGTCCAGTCCAGTGCTGCCTGCTGAGCAGCACTGACCAACACTGCCTGGGCCCAGGCTTTTATCTCTGAGGCCCCATTATGATGTCAGAAAGCTGGCTCTGGAATCCTGAGGGCTCCACTATGACACGTGCAAAGTTCCGTCTGAACTTTATATAAGACGGTGAGGCTCAGTCAGTCACTCAGTGTTGCCTGAGAGGGCAACACTGCAACAGCCGGCCGCCAGGCTGTCTTTTTTTTGCACAGCTAGTTGCCTCCAGGAGGCCACAAGAGGGAGACAAGGGACTGCAAAATGGAAAATAGGCATCCACCAACTTTACAGACAACTTCTCCTTGCTCCTACAACCTCCATCCTTGCACAGTTTGTTATTCTTCTAGGTAACATAGTAACAAATCCAAATTGCTGCTCTCTTTGTAGGCAAGCAAGGCTTTGTTGCAACTGCAATTCTTACTTCTTCTTGAAATGTAGGGACGACAGTACATTCCATCACATCCATCTAGTGTACACAGGTAGGTCCATTGTGGCGGGCAGGCGAGCGGGCGGGCTGCTTTATTGGCTGTTTGCTGTTCCCCTACTCCACTCCACTATTTGACTGTTGTGCTGCATCAATCAATCAATCAATCAATCAATCAATCAATCAATCAATCAATCAATCAATCAATCAATCAGTGGCTGGCTCAGGTGCAGCTCTTTAACTTACCTAAAAGGGAGGGCGGAGAGAAGACAAGGAAGGTGAATGAGGTGTTCCAATGTGAAATGCCGGAAACACAGAAACACAGACGACACACAACAAGAGGTGGCAATCTATTCATTAATTGCATTTAATCAATGAGCTCATTATCACTCATGCATTGTCCAACAGGTGTTGAAATAATGGGATTAAAAGGGGAGATCCCTTCAGAAAGACAGAAACAATAGCAAAGACAAAAAACACTTTTGGAATCTGCTTTTAGTCAACACATAAGGAAAGGGTGCACCGGTCCTGGAAATACTGCAATACCAGGTCAATGCGTGGAGTGGACAGAGCAAGCTCTATTTCCATCTCCCTGTTCTAAAAATCCATTTAATATATGGTCCCCAGATAGGGGACGTATCAGATATTAAACTGATAAGAACAGATACTACACTTGATCTTAGCCAAAAGGCCGAGAAGCGATAACCCGAACGGGCCGCGCGTTGCCCGAGCCTGCCCGATACTGCTGTTCAGCCCTTGCAGCGATTCAGCCTACTTCTAGGCAATTCCATGGGGCCCTGCAGGCTCACACACTCACAGCTACACGGGAGGTGAATAAAGGGCGGAGAGGAAGCCAGACAGGATTTGCTTCTTTTGCTTGCACCACAATGCAGTGCTGAAAGAGGAGGAATCTACATAAAAACGCCTTCCTGGCAACGCCCAAATGCCCTGCTGCCATGCAGATAAACACTGGCAGCGGCAGCAAGTGCATGCCCACAGCCACCCCTTGTTCCTTCACACCTTGTATCAGCTGTAATCCAGTCCAGTCCAGTGCTGCCTGCTGAGCAGCACTGACCAACACTGCCTGGGCCCAGGCTTTTATCTCTGAGGCCCCATTATGATGTCAGAAAGCTGGCTCTGGAATCCTGAGGGCTCCACTATGACACGTGCAAAGTTCCGTCTGAACTTTATATAAGACGGTGAGGCTCAGTCAGTCACTCAGTGTTGCCTGAGAGGGCAACACTGCAACAGCCGGCCGCCAGGCTGTCTTTTTTTTGCACAGCTAGTTGCCTCCAGGAGGCCACAAGAGGGAGACAAGGGACTGCAAAATGGAAAATAGGCATCCACCAACTTTACAGACAACTTCTCTTGCACAGTTTGTTATTCTTCTAGGTAACATAGTAACAAATCCAAATTGCTGCTCTCTTTGTAGGCAAGCAAGGCTTTGTTGCAACTGCAATTCTTACTTCTTCTTGAAATGTAGGGACGACAGTACATTCCATCACATCCATCTAGTGTACACAGGTAGGTCCATTGTGGCGGGCAGGCGAGCGGGCGGGCTGCTTTATTGGCTGTTTGCTGTTCCCCTACTCCACTCCACTATTTGACTGTTGTGCTGCATCAATCAATCAATCAATCAATCAATCAATCAATCAATCAATCAATCAATCAATCAATCAATCAGTGGCTGGCTCAGGTGCAGCTCTTTAACTTACCTAAAAGGGAGGGCGGAGAGAAGACAAGGAAGGTGAATGAGGTGTTCCAATGTGAAATGCCGGAAACACAGAAACACAGACGACACACAACAAGAGGTGGCAATCTATTCATTAATTGCATTTAATCAATGAGCTCATTATCACTCATGCATTGTCCAACAGGTGTTGAAATAATGGGATTAAAAGGGGAGATCCCTTCAGAAAGACAGAAACAATAGCAAAGACAAAAAACACTTTTGGAATCTGCTTTTAGTCAACACATAAGGAAAGGGTGCACCGGTCCTGGAAATACTGCAATACCAGGTCAATGCGTGGAGTGGACAGAGCAAGCTCTATTTCCATCTCCCTGTTCTAAAAATCCATTTAATATATGGTCCCCAGATAGGGGACGTATCAGATATTAAACTGATAAGAACAGATACTACACTTGATCTTAGCCAAAAGGCCGAGAAGCGATAACCCGAACGGGCCGCGCGTTGCCCGAGCCTGCCCGATACTGCTGTTCAGCCCTTGCAGCGATTCAGCCTACTTCTAGGCAATTCCATGGGGCCCTGCAGGCTCACACACTCACAGCTACACGGGAGGTGAATAAAGGCCGGAGAGGAAGCCAGACAGGATTTGCTTCTTTTGCTTGCACCACAATGCAGTGCTGAAAGAGGAGGAATCTACATAAAAACGCCTTCCTGGCAACGCCCAAATGCCCTGCTGCCATGCAGATAAACACTGGCAGCGGCAGCAAGTGCATGCCCACAGCCACCCCTTGTTCCTTCACACCTTGTATCAGCTGTAATCCAGTCCAGTCCAGTGCTGCCTGCTGAGCAGCACTGACCAACACTGCCTGGGCCCAGGCTTTTATCTCTGAGGCCCCATTATGATGTCAGAAAGCTGGCTCTGGAATCCTGAGGGCTCCACTATGACACGTGCAAAGTTCCGTCTGAACTTTATATAAGACGGTGAGGCTCAGTCAGTCACTCAGTGTTGCCTGAGAGGGCAACACTGCAACAGCCGGCCGCCAGGCTGTCTTTTTTTTGCACAGCTAGTTGCCTCCAGGAGGCCACAAGAGGGAGACAAGGGACTGCAAAATGGAAAATAGGCATCCACCAACTTTACAGACAACTTCTCCTTGCTCCTACAACCTCCATCCTTGCACAGTTTGTTATTCTTCTAGGTAACATAGTAACAAATCCAAATTGCTGCTCTCTTTGTAGGCAAGCAAGGCTTTGTTGCAACTGCAATTCTTACTTCTTCTTGAAATGTAGGGACGACAGTACATTCCATCACATCCATCTAGTGTACACAGGTAGGTCCATTGTGGCGGGCAGGCGAGCGGGCGGGCTGCTTTATTGGCTGTTTGCTGTTCCCCTACTCCACTCCACTATTTGACTGTTGTGCTGCATCAATCAATCAATCAATCAATCAATCAATCAATCAATCAATCAATCAATCAGTGGCTGGCTCAGGTGCAGCTCTTTAACTTACCTAAAAGGGAGGGCGGAGAGAAGACAAGGAAGGTGAATGAGGTGTTCCAATGTGAAATGCCGGAAACACAGAAACACAGACGACACACAACAAGAGGTGGCAATCTATTCATTAATTGCATTTAATCAATGAGCTCATTATCACTCATGCATTGTCCAACAGGTGTTGAAATAATGGGATTAAAAGGGGAGATCCCTTCAGAAAGACAGAAACAATAGCAAAGACAAAAAACACTTTTGGAATCTGCTTTTAGTCAACACATAAGGAAAGGGTGCACCGGTCCTGGAAATACTGCAATACCAGGTCAATGCGTGGAGTGGACAGAGCAAGCTCTATTTCCATCTCCCTGTTCTAAAAATCCATTTAATATATGGTCCCCAGATAGGGGACGTATCAGATATTAAACTGATAAGAACAGATACTACACTTGATCTTAGCCAAAAGGCCGAGAAGCGATAACCCGAACGGGCCGCGCGTTGCCCGAGCCTGCCCGATACTGCTGTTCAGCCCTTGCAGCGATTCAGCCTACTTCTAGGCAATTCCATGGGGCCCTGCAGGCTCACACACTCACAGCTACACGGGAGGTGAATAAAGGCCGGAGAGGAAGCCAGACAGGATTTGCTTCTTTTGCTTGCACCACAATGCAGTGCTGAAAGAGGAGGAATCTACATAAAAACGCCTTCCTGGCAACGCCCAAATGCCCTGCTGCCATGCAGATAAACACTGGCAGCGGCAGCAAGTGCATGCCCACAGCCACCCCTTGTTCCTTCACACCTTGTATCAGCTGTAATCCAGTCCAGTCCAGTGCTGCCTGCTGAGCAGCACTGACCAACACTGCCTGGGCCCAGGCTTTTATCTCTGAGGCCCCATTATGATGTCAGAAAGCTGGCTCTGGAATCCTGAGGGCTCCACTATGACACGTGCAAAGTTCCGTCTGAACTTTATATAAGACGGTGAGGCTCAGTCAGTCACTCAGTGTTGCCTGAGAGGGCAACACTGCAACAGCCGGCCGCCAGGCTGTCTTTTTTTTGCACAGCTAGTTGCCTCCAGGAGGCCACAAGAGGGAGACAAGGGACTGCAAAATGGAAAATAGGCATCCACCAACTTTACAGACAACTTCTCCTTGCTCCTACAACCTCCATCCTTGCACAGTTTGTTATTCTTCTAGGTAACATAGTAACAAATCCAAATTGCTGCTCTCTTTGTAGGCAAGCAAGGCTTTGTTGCAACTGCAATTCTTACTTCTTCTTGAAATGTAGGGACGACAGTACATTCCATCACATCCATCTAGTGTACACAGGTAGGTCCATTGTGGCGGGCAGGCGAGCGGGCGGGCTGCTTTATTGGCTGTTTGCTGTTCCCCTACTCCACTCCACTATTTGACTGTTGTGCTGCATCAATAATCAATCAATCAATCAATCAATCAATCAATCAATCAATCAATCAATCAATCAGTGGCTGGCTCAGGTGCAGCTCTTTAACTTACCTAAAAGGGAGGGCGGAGAGAAGACAAGGAAGGTGAATGAGGTGTTCCAATGTGAAATGCCGGAAACACAGAAACACAGACGACACACAACAAGAGGTGGCAATCTATTCATTAATTGCATTTAATCAATGAGCTCATTATCACTCATGCATTGTCCAACAGGTGTTGAAATAATGGGATTAAAAGGGGAGATCCCTTCAGAAAGACAGAAACAATAGCAAAGACAAAAAACACTTTTGGAATCTGCTTTTAGTCAACACATAAGGAAAGGGTGCACCGGTCCTGGAAATACTGCAATACCAGGTCAATGCGTGGAGTGGACAGAGCAAGCTCTATTTCCATCTCCCTGTTCTAAAAATCCATTTAATATATGGTCCCCAGATAGGGGACGTATCAGATATTAAACTGATAAGAACAGATACTACACTTGATCTTAGCCAAAAGGCCGAGAAGCGATAACCCGAACGGGCCGCGCGTTGCCCGAGCCTGCCCGATACTGCTGTTCAGCCCTTGCAGCGATTCAGCCTACTTCTAGGCAATTCCATGGGGCCCTGCAGGCTCACACACTCACAGCTACACGGGAGGTGAATAAAGGCCGGAGAGGAAGCCAGACAGGATTTGCTTCTTTTGCTTGCACCACAATGCAGTGCTGAAAGAGGAGGAATCTACATAAAAACGCCTTCCTGGCAACGCCCAAATGCCCTGCTGCCATGCAGATAAACACTGGCAGCGGCAGCAAGTGCATGCCCACAGCCACCCCTTGTTCCTTCACACCTTGTATCAGCTGTAATCCAGTCCAGTCCAGTGCTGCCTGCTGAGCAGCACTGACCAACACTGCCTGGGCCCAGGCTTTTATCTCTGAGGCCCCATTATGATGTCAGAAAGCTGGCTCTGGAATCCTGAGGGCTCCACTATGACACGTGCAAAGTTCCGTCTGAACTTTATATAAGACGGTGAGGCTCAGTCAGTCACTCAGTGTTGCCTGAGAGGGCAACACTGCAACAGCCGGCCGCCAGGCTGTCTTTTTTTTGCACAGCTAGTTGCCTCCAGGAGGCCACAAGAGGGAGACAAGGGACTGCAAAATGGAAAATAGGCATCCACCAACTTTACAGACAACTTCTCCTTGCTCCTACAACCTCCATCCTTGCACAGTTTGTTATTCTTCTAGGTAACATAGTAACAAATCCAAATTGCTGCTCTCTTTGTAGGCAAGCAAGGCTTTGTTGCAACTGCAATTCTTACTTCTTCTTGAAATGTAGGGACGACAGTACATTCCATCACATCCATCTAGTGTACACAGGTAGGTCCATTGTGGCGGGCAGGCGAGCGGGCGGGCTGCTTTATTGGCTGTTTGCTGTTCCCCTACTCCACTCCACTATTTGACTGTTGTGCTGCATCAATCAATCAATCAATCAATCAATCAATCAATCAATCAATCAATCAATCAATCAGTGGCTGGCTCAGGTGCAGCTCTTTAACTTACCTAAAAGGGAGGGCGGAGAGAAGACAAGGAAGGTGAATGAGGTGTTCCAATGTGAAATGCCGGAAACACAGAAACACAGACGACACACAACAAGAGGTGGCAATCTATTCATTAATTGCATTTAATCAATGAGCTCATTATCACTCATGCATTGTCCAACAGGTGTTGAAATAATGGGATTAAAAGGGGAGATCCCTTCAGAAAGACAGAAACAATAGCAAAGACAAAAAACACTTTTGGAATCTGCTTTTAGTCAACACATAAGGAAAGGGTGCACCGGTCCTGGAAATACTGCAATACCAGGTCAATGCGTGGAGTGGACAGAGCAAGCTCTATTTCCATCTCCCTGTTCTAAAAATCCATTTAATATATGGTCCCCAGATAGGGGACGTATCAGATATTAAACTGATAAGAAACAGATACTACACTTGATCTTAGCCAAAAGGCCGAGAAGCGATAACCCGAACGGGCCGCGCGTTGCCCGAGCCTGCCCGATACTGCTGTTCAGCCCTTGCAGCGATTCAGCCTACTTCTAGGCAATTCCATGGGGCCCTGCAGGCTCACACACTCACAGCTACACGGGAGGTGAATAAAGGCCGGAGAGGAAGCCAGACAGGATTTGCTTCTTTTGCTTGCACCACAATGCAGTGCTGAAAGAGGAGGAATCTACATAAAAACGCCTTCCTGGCAACGCCCAAATGCCCTGCTGCCATGCAGATAAACACTGGCAGCGGCAGCAAGTGCATGCCCACAGCCACCCCTTGTTCCTTCACACCTTGTATCAGCTGTAATCCAGTCCAGTCCAGTGCTGCCTGCTGAGCAGCACTGACCAACACTGCCTGGGCCCAGGCTTTTATCTCTGAGGCCCCATTATGATGTCAGAAAGCTGGCTCTGGAATCCTGAGGGCTCCACTATGACACGTGCAAAGTTCCGTCTGAACTTTATATAAGACGGTGAGGCTCAGTCAGTCACTCAGTGTTGCCTGAGAGGGCAACACTGCAACAGCCGGCCGCCAGGCTGTCTTTTTTTTGCACAGCTAGTTGCCTCCAGGAGGCCACAAGAGGGAGACAAGGGACTGCAAAATGGAAAATAGGCATCCACCAACTTTACAGACAACTTCTCCTTGCTCCTACAACCTCCATCCTTGCACAGTTTGTTATTCTTCTAGGTAACATAGTAACAAATCCAAATTGCTGCTCTCTTTGTAGGCAAGCAAGGCTTTGTTGCAACTGCAATTCTTACTTCTTCTTGAAATGTAGGGACGACAGTACATTCCATCACATCCATCTAGTGTACACAGGTAGGTCCATTGTGGCGGGCAGGCGAGCGGGCGGGCTGCTTTATTGGCTGTTTGCTGTTCCCCTACTCCACTCCACTATTTGACTGTTGTGCTGCATCAATCAATCAATCAATCAATCAATCAATCAATCAATCAATCAATCAATCAATCAATCAGTGGCTGGCTCAGGTGCAGCTCTTTAACTTACCTAAAAGGGAGGGCGGAGAGAAGACAAGGAAGGTGAATGAGGTGTTCCAATGTGAAATGCCGGAAACACAGAAACACAGACGACACACAACAAGAGGTGGCAATCTATTCATTAATTGCATTTAATCAATGAGCTCATTATCACTCATGCATTGTCCAACAGGTGTTGAAATAATGGGATTAAAAGGGGAGATCCCTTCAGAAAGACAGAAACAATAGCAAAGACAAAAAACACTTTTGGAATCTGCTTTTAGTCAACACATAAGGAAAGGGTGCACCGGTCCTGGAAATACTGCAATACCAGGTCAATGCGTGGAGTGGACAGAGCAAGCTCTATTTCCATCTCCCTGTTCTAAAAATCCATTTAATATATGGTCCCCAGATAGGGGACGTATCAGATATTAAACTGATAAGAACAGATACTACACTTGATCTTAGCCAAAAGGCCGAGAAGCGATAACCCGAACGGGCCGCGCGTTGCCCGAGCCTGCCCGATACTGCTGTTCAGCCCTTGCAGCGATTCAGCCTACTTCTAGGCAATTCCATGGGGCCCTGCAGGCTCACACACTCACAGCTACACGGGAGGTGAATAAAGGCCGGAGAGGAAGCCAGACAGGATTTGCTTCTTTTGCTTGCACCACAATGCAGTGCTGAAAGAGGAGGAATCTACATAAAAACGCCTTCCTGGCAACGCCCAAATGCCCTGCTGCCATGCAGATAAACACTGGCAGCGGCAGCAAGTGCATGCCCACAGCCACCCCTTGTTCCTTCACACCTTGTATCAGCTGTAATCCAGTCCAGTCCAGTGCTGCCTGCTGAGCAGCACTGACCAACACTGCCTGGGCCCAGGCTTTTATCTCTGAGGCCCCATTATGATGTCAGAAAGCTGGCTCTGGAATCCTGAGGGCTCCACTATGACACGTGCAAAGTTCCGTCTGAACTTTATATAAGACGGTGAGGCTCAGTCAGTCACTCAGTGTTGCCTGAGAGGGCAACACTGCAACAGCCGGCCGCCAGGCTGTCTTTTTTTTGCACAGCTAGTTGCCTCCAGGAGGCCACAAGAGGGAGACAAGGGACTGCAAAATGGAAAATAGGCATCCACCAACTTTACAGACAACTTCTCCTTGCTCCTACAACCTCCATCCTTGCACAGTTTGTTATTCTTCTAGGTAACATAGTAACAAATCCAAATTGCTGCTCTCTTTGTAGGCAAGCAAGGCTTTGTTGCAACTGCAATTCTTACTTCTTCTTGAAATGTAGGGACGACAGTACATTCCATCACATCCATCTAGTGTACACAGGTAGGTCCATTGTGGCGGGCAGGCGAGCGGGCGGGCTGCTTTATTGGCTGTTTGCTGTTCCCCTACTCCACTCCACTATTTGACTGTTGTGCTGCATCAATCAATCAATCAATCAATCAATCAATCAATCAATCAATCAATCAATCAGTGGCTGGCTCAGGTGCAGCTCTTTAACTTACCTAAAAGGGAGGGCGGAGAGAAGACAAGGAAGGTGAATGAGGTGTTCCAATGTGAAATGCCGGAAACACAGAAACACAGACGACACACAACAAGAGGTGGCAATCTATTCATTAATTGCATTTAATCAATGAGCTCATTATCACTCATGCATTGTCCAACAGGTGTTGAAATAATGGGATTAAAAGGGGAGATCCCTTCAGAAAGACAGAAACAATAGCAAAGACAAAAAACACTTTTGGAATCTGCTTTTAGTCAACACATAAGGAAAGGGTGCACCGGTCCTGGAAATACTGCAATACCAGGTCAATGCGTGGAGTGGACAGAGCAAGCTCTATTTCCATCTCCCTGTTCTAAAAATCCATTTAATATATGGTCCCCAGATAGGGGACGTATCAGATATTAAACTGATAAGAACAGATACTACACTTGATCTTAGCCAAAAGGCCGAGAAGCGATAACCCGAACGGGCCGCGCGTTGCCCGAGCCTGCCCGATACTGCTGTTCAGCCCTTGCAGCGATTCAGCCTACTTCTAGGCAATTCCATGGGGCCCTGCAGGCTCACACACTCACAGCTACACGGGAGGTGAATAAAGGCCGGAGAGGAAGCCAGACAGGATTTGCTTCTTTTGCTTGCACCACAATGCAGTGCTGAAAGAGGAGGAATCTACATAAAAACGCCTTCCTGGCAACGCCCAAATGCCCTGCTGCCATGCAGATAAACACTGGCAGCGGCAGCAAGTGCATGCCCACAGCCACCCCTTGTTCCTTCACACCTTGTATCAGCTGTAATCCAGTCCAGTCCAGTGCTGCCTGCTGAGCAGCACTGACCAACACTGCCTGGGCCCAGGCTTTTATCTCTGAGGCCCCATTATGATGTCAGAAAGCTGGCTCTGGAATCCTGAGGGCTCAACTATGACACGTGCAAAGTTCCGTCTGAACTTTATATAAGACGGTGAGGCTCAGTCAGTCACTCAGTGTTGCCTGAGAGGGCAACACTGCAACAGCCGGCCGCCAGGCTGTCTTTTTTTTGCACAGCTAGTTGCCTCCAGGAGGCCACAAGAGGGAGACAAGGGACTGCAAAATGGAAAATAGGCATCCACCAACTTTACAGACAACTTCTCCTTGCTCCTACAACCTCCATCCTTGCACAGTTTGTTATTCTTCTAGGTAACATAGTAACAAATCCAAATTGCTGCTCTCTTTGTAGGCAAGCAAGGCTTTGTTGCAACTGCAATTCTTACTTCTTCTTGAAATGTAGGGACGACAGTACATTCCATCACATCCATCTAGTGTACACAGGTAGGTCCATTGTGGCGGGCAGGCGAGCGGGCGGGCTGCTTTATTGGCTGTTTGCTGTTCCCCTACTCCACTCCACTATTTGACTGTTGTGCTGCATCAATCAATCAATCAATCAATCAATCAATCAATCAATCAATCAATCAATCAATCAATCAATCAGTGGCTGGCTCAGGTGCAGCTCTTTAACTTACCTAAAAGGGAGGGCGGAGAGAAGACAAGGAAGGTGAATGAGGTGTTCCAATGTGAAATGCCGGAAACACAGAAACACAGACGACACACAACAAGAGGTGGCAATCTATTCATTAATTGCATTTAATCAATGAGCTCATTATCACTCATGCATTGTCCAACAGGTGTTGAAATAATGGGATTAAAAGGGGAGATCCCTTCAGAAAGACAGAAACAATAGCAAAGACAAAAAACACTTTTGGAATCTGCTTTTAGTCAACACATAAGGAAAGGGTGCACCGGTCCTGGAAATACTGCAATACCAGGTCAATGCGTGGAGTGGACAGAGCAAGCTCTATTTCCATCTCCCTGTTCTAAAAATCCATTTAATATATGGTCCCCAGATAGGGGACGTATCAGATATTAAACTGATAAGAACAGATACTACACTTGATCTTAGCCAAAAGGCCGAGAAGCGATAACCCGAACGGGCCGCGCGTTGCCCGAGCCTGCCCGATACTGCTGTTCAGCCCTTGCAGCGATTCAGCCTACTTCTAGGCAATTCCATGGGGCCCTGCAGGCTCACACACTCACAGCTACACGGGAGGTGAATAAAGGCCGGAGAGGAAGCCAGACAGGATTTGCTTCTTTTGCTTGCACCACAATGCAGTGCTGAAAGAGGAGGAATCTACATAAAAACGCCTTCCTGGCAACGCCCAAATGCCCTGCTGCCATGCAGATAAACACTGGCAGCGGCAGCAAGTGCATGCCCACAGCCACCCCTTGTTCCTTCACACCTTGTATCATCTGTAATCCAGTCCAGTCCAGTGCTGCCTGCTGAGCAGCACTGACCAACACTGCCTGGGCCCAGGCTTTTATCTCTGAGGCCCCATTATGATGTCAGAAAGCTGGCTCTGGAATCCTGAGGGCTCCACTATGACACGTGCAAAGTTCCGTCTGAACTTTATATAAGACGGTGAGGCTCAGTCAGTCACTCAGTGTTGCCTGAGAGGGCAACACTGCAACAGCCGGCCGCCAGGCTGTCTTTTTTTTGCACAGCTAGTTGCCTCCAGGAGGCCACAAGAGGGAGACAAGGGACTGCAAAATGGAAAATAGGCATCCACCAACTTTACAGACAACTTCTCCTTGCTCCTACAACCTCCATCCTTGCACAGTTTGTTATTCTTCTAGGTAACATAGTAACAAATCCAAATTGCTGCTCTCTTTGTAGGCAAGCAAGGCTTTGTTGCAACTGCAATTCTTACTTCTTCTTGAAATGTAGGGACGACAGTACATTCCATCACATCCATCTAGTGTACACAGGTAGGTCCATTGTGGCGGGCAGGCGAGCGGGCGGGCTGCTTTATTGGCTGTTTGCTGTTCCCCTACTCCACTCCACTATTTGACTGTTGTGCTGCATCAATCAATCAATCAATCAATCAATCAATCAATCAATCAATCAATCAATCAATCAATCAATCAATCAATCAGTGGCTGGCTCAGGTGCAGCTCTTTAACTTACCTAAAAGGGAGGGCGGAGAGAAGACAAGGAAGGTGAATGAGGTGTTCCAATGTGAAATGCCGGAAACACAGAAACACAGACGACACACAACAAGAGGTGGCAATCTATTCATTAATTGCATTTAATCAATGAGCTCATTATCACTCATGCATTGTCCAACAGGTGTTGAAATAATGGGATTAAAAGGGGAGATCCCTTCAGAAAGACAGAAACAATAGCAAAGACAAAAAACACTTTTGGAATCTGCTTTTAGTCAACACATAAGGAAAGGGTGCACCGGTCCTGGAAATACTGCAATACCAGGTCAATGCGTGGAGTGGACAGAGCAAGCTCTATTTCCATCTCCCTGTTCTAAAAATCCATTTAATATATGGTCCCCAGATAGGGGACGTATCAGATATTAAACTGATAAGAACAGATACTACACTTGATCTTAGCCAAAAGGCCGAGAAGCGATAACCCGAACGGGCCGCGCGTTGCCCGAGCCTGCCCGATACTGCTGTTCAGCCCTTGCAGCGATTCAGCCTACTTCTAGGCAATTCCATGGGGCCCTGCAGGCTCACACACTCACAGCTACACGGGAGGTGAATAAAGGCCGGAGAGGAAGCCAGACAGGATTTGCTTCTTTTGCTTGCACCACAATGCAGTGCTGAAAGAGGAGGAATCTACATAAAAACGCCTTCCTGGCAATGCCCAAATGCCCTGCTGCCATGCAGATAAACACTGGCAGCGGCAGCAAGTGCATGCCCACAGCCACCCCTTGTTCCTTCACACCTTGTATCAGCTGTAATCCAGTCCAGTCCAGTGCTGCCTGCTGAGCAGCACTGACCAACACTGCCTGGGCCCAGGCTTTTATCTCTGAGGCCCCATTATGATGTCAGAAAGCTGGCTCTGGAATCCTGAGGGCTCCACTATGACACGTGCAAAGTTCCGTCTGAACTTTATATAAGACGGTGAGGCTCAGTCAGTCACTCAGTGTTGCCTGAGAGGGCAACACTGCAACAGCCGGCCGCCAGGCTGTCTTTTTTTTGCACAGCTAGTTGCCTCCAGGAGGCCACAAGAGGGAGACAAGGGACTGCAAAATGGAAAATAGGCATCCACCAACTTTACAGACAACTTCTCCTTGCTCCTACAACCTCCATCCTTGCACAGTTTGTTATTCTTCTAGGTAACATAGTAACAAATCCAAATTGCTGCTCTCTTTGTAGGCAAGCAAGGCTTTGTTGCAACTGCAATTCTTACTTCTTCTTGAAATGTAGGGACGACAGTACATTCCATCACATCCATCTAGTGTACACAGGTAGGTCCATTGTGGCGGGCAGGCGAGCGGGCGGGCTGCTTTATTGGCTGTTTGCTGTTCCCCTACTCCACTCCACTATTTGACTGTTGTGCTGCATCAATCAATCAATCAATCAATCAATCAATCAATCAATCAATCAGTGGCTGGCTCAGGTGCAGCTCTTTAACTTACCTAAAAGGGAGGGCGGAGAGAAGACAAGGAAGGTGAATGAGGTGTTCCAATGTGAAATGCCGGAAACACAGAAACACAGACGACACACAACAAGAGGTGGCAATCTATTCATTAATTGCATTTAATCAATGAGCTCATTATCACTCATGCATTGTCCAACAGGTGTTGAAATAATGGGATTAAAAGGGGAGATCCCTTCAGAAAGACAGAAACAATAGCAAAGACAAAAAACACTTTTGGAATCTGCTTTTAGTCAACACATAAGGAAAGGGTGCACCGGTCCTGGAAATACTGCAATACCAGGTCAATGCGTGGAGTGGACAGAGCAAGCTCTATTTCCATCTCCCTGTTCTAAAAATCCATTTAATATATGGTCCCCAGATAGGGGACGTATCAGATATTAAACTGATAAGAACAGATACTACACTTGATCTTAGCCAAAAGGCCGAGAAGCGATAACCCGAACGGGCCGCGCGTTGCCCGAGCCTGCCCGATACTGCTGTTCAGCCCTTGCAGCGATTCAGCCTACTTCTAGGCAATTCCATGGGGCCCTGCAGGCTCACACACTCACAGCTACACGGGAGGTGAATAAAGGCCGGAGAGGAAGCCAGACAGGATTTGCTTCTTTTGCTTGCACCACAATGCAGTGCTGAAAGAGGAGGAATCAACATAAAAACGCCTTCCTGGCAACGCCCAAATGCCCTGCTGCCATGCAGATAAACACTGGCAGCGGCAGCAAGTGCATGCCCACAGCCACCCCTTGTTCCTTCACACCTTGTATCAGCTGTAATCCAGTCCAGTCCAGTGCTGCCTGCTGAGCAGCACTGACCAACACTGCCTGGGCCCAGGCTTTTATCTCTGAGGCCCCATTATGATGTCAGAAAGCTGGCTCTGGAATCCTGAGGGCTCCACTATGACACGTGCAAAGTTCCGTCTGAACTTTATATAAGATGGTGAGGCTCAGTCAGTCACTCAGTGTTGCCTGAGAGGGCAACACTGCAACAGCCGGCCGCCAGGCTGTCTTTTTTTTGCACAGCTAGTTGCCTCCAGGAGGCCACAAGAGGGAGACAAGGGACTGCAAAATGGAAAATAGGCATCCACCAACTTTACAGACAACTTCTCCTTGCTCCTACAACCTCCATCCTTGCACAGTTTGTTATTCTTCTAGGTAACATAGTAACAAATCCAAATTGCTGCTCTCTTTGTAGGCAAGCAAGGCTTTGTTGCAACTGCAATTCTTACTTCTTCTTGAAATGTAGGGACGACAGTACATTCCATCACATCCATCTAGTGTACACAGGTAGGTCCATTGTGGCGGGCAGGCGAGCGGGCGGGCTGCTTTATTGGCTGTTTGCTGTTCCCCTACTCCACTCCACTATTTGACTGTTGTGCTGCATCAATCAATCAATCAATCAATCAATCAATCAATCAATCAATCAATCAGTGGCTGGCTCAGGTGCAGCTCTTTAACTTACCTAAAAGGGAGGGCGGAGAGAAGACAAGGAAGGTGAATGAGGTGTTCCAATGTGAAATGCCGGAAACACAGAAACACAGACGACACACAACAAGAGGTGGCAATCTATTCATTAATTGCATTTAATCAATGAGCTCATTATCACTCATGCATTGTCCAACAGGTGTTGAAATAATGGGATTAAAAGGGGAGATCCCTTCAGAAAGACAGAAACAATAGCAAAGACAAAAAACACTTTTGGAATCTGCTTTTAGTCAACACATAAGGAAAGGGTGCACCGGTCCTGGAAATACTGCAATACCAGGTCAATGCGTGGAGTGGACAGAGCAAGCTCTATTTCCATCTCCCTGTTCTAAAAATCCATTTAATATATGGTCCCCAGATAGGGGACGTATCAGATATTAAACTGATAAGAACAGATACTACACTTGATCTTAGCCAAAAGGCCGAGAAGCGATAACCCGAACGGGCCGCGCGTTGCCCGAGCCTGCCCGATACTGCTGTTCAGCCCTTGCAGCGATTCAGCCTACTTCTAGGCAATTCCATGGGGCCCTGCAGGCTCACACACTCACAGCTACACGGGAGGTGAATAAAGGCCGGAGAGGAAGCCAGACAGGATTTGCTTCTTTTGCTTGCACCACAATGCAGTGCTGAAAGAGGAGGAATCTACATAAAAACGCCTTCCTGGCAATGCCCAAATGCCCTGCTGCCATGCAGATAAACACTGGCAGCGGCAGCAAGTGCATGCCCACAGCCACCCCTTGTTCCTTCACACCTTGTATCAGCTGTAATCCAGTCCAGTCCAGTGCTGCCTGCTGAGCAGCACTGACCAACACTGCCTGGGCCCAGGCTTTTATCTCTGAGGCCCCATTATGATGTCAGAAAGCTGGCTCTGGAATCCTGAGGGCTCCACTATGACACGTGCAAAGTTCCGTCTGAACTTTATATAAGACGGTGAGGCTCAGTCAGTCACTCAGTGTTGCCTGAGAGGGCAACACTGCAACAGCCGGCCGCCAGGCTGTCTTTTTTTTGCACAGCTAGTTGCCTCCAGGAGGCCACAAGAGGGAGACAAGGGACTGCAAAATGGAAAATAGGCATCCACCAACTTTACAGACAACTTCTCCTTGCTCCTACAACCTCCATCCTTGCACAGTTTGTTATTCTTCTAGGTAACATAGTAACAAATCCAAATTGCTGCTCTCTTTGTAGGCAAGCAAGGCTTTGTTGCAACTGCAATTCTTACTTCTTCTTGAAATGTAGGGACGACAGTACATTCCATCACATCCATCTAGTGTACACAGGTAGGTCCATTGTGGCGGGCAGGCGAGCGGGCGGGCTGCTTTATTGGCTGTTTGCTGTTCCCCTACTCCACTCCACTATTTGACTGTTGTGCTGCATCAATCAATCAATCAATCAATCAATCAATCAATCAATCAATCAATCAATCAATCAATCAGTGGCTGGCTCAGGTGCAGCTCTTTAACTTACCTAAAAGGGAGGGCGGAGAGAAGACAAGGAAGGTGAATGAGGTGTTCCAATGTGAAATGCCGGAAACACAGAAACACAGACGACACACAACAAGAGGTGGCAATCTATTCATTAATTGCATTTAATCAATGAGCTCATTATCACTCATGCATTGTCCAACAGGTGTTGAAATAATGGGATTAAAAGGGGAGATCCCTTCAGAAAGACAGAAACAATAGCAAAGACAAAAAACACTTTTGGAATCTGCTTTTAGTCAACACATAAGGAAAGGGTGCACCGGTCCTGGAAATACTGCAATACCAGGTCAATGCGTGGAGTGGACAGAGCAAGCTCTATTTCCATCTCCCTGTTCTAAAAATCCATTTAATATATGGTCCCCAGATAGGGGACGTATCAGATATTAAACTGATAAGAACAGATACTACACTTGATCTTAGCCAAAAGGCCGAGAAGCGATAACCCGAACGGGCCGCGCGTTGCCCGAGCCTGCCCGATACTGCTGTTCAGCCCTTGCAGCGATTCAGCCTACTTCTAGGCAATTCCATGGGGCCCTGCAGGCTCACACACTCACAGCTACACGGGAGGTGAATAAAGGCCGGAGAGGAAGCCAGACAGGATTTGCTTCTTTTGCTTGCACCACAATGCAGTGCTGAAAGAGGAGGAATCTACATAAAAACGCCTTCCTGGCAACGCCCAAATGCCCTGCTGCCATGCAGATAAACACTGGCAGCGGCAGCAAGTGCATGCCCACAGCCACCCCTTGTTCCTTCACACCTTGTATCAGCTGTAATCCAGTCCAGTCCAGTGCTGCCTGCTGAGCAGCACTGACCAACACTGCCTGGGCCCAGGCTTTTATCTCTGAGGCCCCATTATGATGTCAGAAAGCTGGCTCTGGAATCCTGAGGGCTCCACTATGACACGTGCAAAGTTCCGTCTGAACTTTATATAAGACGGTGAGGCTCAGTCAGTCACTCAGTGTTGCCTGAGAGGGCAACACTGCAACAGCCGGCCGCCAGGCTGTCTTTTTTTTGCACAGCTAGTTGCCTCCAGGAGGCCACAAGAGGGAGACAAGGGACTGCAAAATGGAAAATAGGCATCCACCAACTTTACAGACAACTTCTCCTTGCTCCTACAACCTCCATCCTTGCACAGTTTGTTATTCTTCTAGGTAACATAGTAACAAATCCAAATTGCTGCTCTCTTTGTAGGCAAGCAAGGCTTTGTTGCAACTGCAATTCTTACTTCTTCTTGAAATGTAGGGACGACAGTACATTCCATCACATCCATCTAGTGTACACAGGTAGGTCCATTGTGGCGGGCAGGCGAGCGGGCGGGCTGCTTTATTGGCTGTTTGCTGTTCCCCTACTCCACTCCACTATTTGACTGTTGTGCTGCATCAATCAATCAATCAATCAATCAATCAATCAATCAATCAATCAATCAATCAATCAATCAGTGGCTGGCTCAGGTGCAGCTCTTTAACTTACCTAAAAGGGAGGGCGGAGAGAAGACAAGGAAGGTGAATGAGGTGTTCCAATGTGAAATGCCGGAAACACAGAAACACAGACGACACACAACAAGAGGTGGCAATCTATTCATTAATTGCATTTAATCAATGAGCTCATTATCACTCATGCATTGTCCAACAGGTGTTGAAATAATGGGATTAAAAGGGGAGATCCCTTCAGAAAGACAGAAACAATAGCAAAGACAAAAAACACTTTTGGAATCTGCTTTTAGTCAACACATAAGGAAAGGGTGCACCGGTCCTGGAAATACTGCAATACCAGGTCAATGCGTGGAGTGGACAGAGCAAGCTCTATTTCCATCTCCCTGTTCTAAAAATCCATTTAATATATGGTCCCCAGATAGGGGACGTATCAGATATTAAACTGATAAGAACAGATACTACACTTGATCTTAGCCAAAAGGCCGAGAAGCGATAACCCGAACGGGCCGCGCGTTGCCCGAGCCTGCCCGATACTGCTGTTCAGCCCTTGCAGCGATTCAGCCTACTTCTAGGCAATTCCATGGGGCCCTGCAGGCTCACACACTCACAGCTACACGGGAGGTGAATAAAGGCCGGAGAGGAAGCCAGACAGGATTTGCTTCTTTTGCTTGCACCACAATGCAGTGCTGAAAGAGGAGGAATCTACATAAAAACGCCTTCCTGGCAACGCCCAAATGCCCTGCTGCCATGCAGATAAACACTGGCAGCGGCAGCAAGTGCATGCCCACAGCCACCCCTTGTTCCTTCACACCTTGTATCAGCTGTAATCCAGTCCAGTCCAGTGCTGCCTGCTGAGCAGCACTGACCAACACTGCCTGGGCCCAGGCTTTTATCTCTGAGGCCCCATTATGATGTCAGAAAGCTGGCTCTGGAATCCTGAGGGCTCCACTATGACACGTGCAAAGTTCCGTCTGAACTTTATATAAGACGGTGAGGCTCAGTCAGTCACTCAGTGTTGCCTGAGAGGGCAACACTGCAACAGCCGGCCGCCAGGCTGTCTTTTTTTTGCACAGCTAGTTGCCTCCAGGAGGCCACAAGAGGGAGACAAGGGACTGCAAAATGGAAAATAGGCATCCACCAACTTTACAGACAACTTCTCCTTGCTCCTACAACCTCCATCCTTGCACAGTTTGTTATTCTTCTAGGTAACATAGTAACAAATCCAAATTGCTGCTCTCTTTGTAGGCAAGCAAGGCTTTGTTGCAACTGCAATTCTTACTTCTTCTTGAAATGTAGGGACGACAGTACATTCCATCACATCCATCTAGTGTACACAGGTAGGTCCATTGTGGCGGGCAGGCGAGCGGGCGGGCTGCTTTATTGGCTGTTTGCTGTTCCCCTACTCCACTCCACTATTTGACTGTTGTGCTGCATCAATCAATCAATCAATCAATCAATCAATCAATCAATCAGTGGCTGGCTCAGGTGCAGCTCTTTAACTTACCTAAAAGGGAGGGCGGAGAGAAGACAAGGAAGGTGAATGAGGTGTTCCAATGTGAAATGCCGGAAACACAGAAACACAGACGACACACAACAAGAGGTGGCAATCTATTCATTAATTGCATTTAATCAATGAGCTCATTATCACTCATGCATTGTCCAACAGGTGTTGAAATAATGGGATTAAAAGGGGAGATCCCTTCAGAAAGACAGAAACAATAGCAAAGACAAAAAACACTTTTGGAATCTGCTTTTAGTCAACACATAAGGAAAGGGTGCACCGGTCCTGGAAATACTGCAATACCAGGTCAATGCGTGGAGTGGACAGAGCAAGCTCTATTTCCATCTCCCTGTTCTAAAAATCCATTTAATATATGGTCCCCAGATAGGGGACGTATCAGATATTAAACTGATAAGAACAGATACTACACTTGATCTTAGCCAAAAGGCCGAGAAGCGATAACCCGAACGGGCCGCGCGTTGCCCGAGCCTGCCCGATACTGCTGTTCAGCCCTTGCAGCGATTCAGCCTACTTCTAGGCAATTCCATGGGGCCCTGCAGGCTCACACACTCACAGCTACACGGGAGGTGAATAAAGGCCGGAGAGGAAGCCAGACAGGATTTGCTTCTTTTGCTTGCACCACAATGCAGTGCTGAAAGAGGAGGAATCTACATAAAAACGCCTTCCTGGCAACGCCCAAATGCCCTGCTGCCATGCAGATAAACACTGGCAGCGGCAGCAAGTGCATGCCCACAGCCACCCCTTGTTCCTTCACACCTTGTATCAGCTGTAATCCAGTCCAGTCCAGTGCTGCCTGCTGAGCAGCACTGACCAACACTGCCTGGGCCCAGGCTTTTATCTCTGAGGCCCCATTATGATGTCAGAAAGCTGGCTCTGGAATCCTGAGGGCTCCACTATGACACGTGCAAAGTTCCGTCTGAACTTTATATAAGACGGTGAGGCTCAGTCAGTCACTCAGTGTTGCCTGAGAGGGCAACACTGCAACAGCCGGCCGCCAGGCTGTCTTTTTTTTGCACAGCTAGTTGCCTCCAGGAGGCCACAAGAGGGAGACAAGGGACTGCAAAATGGAAAATAGGCATCCACCAACTTTACAGACAACTTCTCCTTGCTCCTACAACCTCCATCCTTGCACAGTTTGTTATTCTTCTAGGTAACATAGTAACAAATCCAAATTGCTGCTCTCTTTGTAGGCAAGCAAGGCTTTGTTGCAACTGCAATTCTTACTTCTTCTTGAAATGTAGGGACGACAGTACATTCCATCACATCCATCTAGTGTACACAGGTAGGTCCATTGTGGCGGGCAGGCGAGCGGGCGGGCTGCTTTATTGGCTGTTTGCTGTTCCCCTACTCCACTCCACTATTTGACTGTTGTGCTGCATCAATCAATCAATCAATCAATCAATCAATCAATCAATCAATCAATCAGTGGCTGGCTCAGGTGCAGCTCTTTAACTTACCTAAAAGGGAGGGCGGAGAGAAGACAAGGAAGGTGAATGAGGTGTTCCAATGTGAAATGCCGGAAACACAGAAACACAGACGACACACAACAAGAGGTGGCAATCTATTCATTAATTGCATTTAATCAATGAGCTCATTATCACTCATGCATTGTCCAACAGGTGTTGAAATAATGGGATTAAAAGGGGAGATCCCTTCAGAAAGACAGAAACAATAGCAAAGACAAAAAACACTTTTGGAATCTGCTTTTAGTCAACACATAAGGAAAGGGTGCACCGGTCCTGGAAATACTGCAATACCAGGTCAATGCGTGGAGTGGACAGAGCAAGCTCTATTTCCATCTCCCTGTTCTAAAAATCCATTTAATATATGGTCCCCAGATAGGGGACGTATCAGATATTAAACTGATAAGAACAGATACTACACTTGATCTTAGCCAAAAGGCCGAGAAGCGATAACCCGAACGGGCCGCGCGTTGCCCGAGCCTGCCCGATACTGCTGTTCAGCCCTTGCAGCGATTCAGCCTACTTCTAGGCAATTCCATGGGGCCCTGCAGGCTCACACACTCACAGCTACACGGGAGGTGAATAAAGGCCGGAGAGGAAGCCAGACAGGATTTGCTTCTTTTGCTTGCACCACAATGCAGTGCTGAAAGAGGAGGAATCTACATAAAAACGCCTTCCTGGCAACGCCCAAATGCCCTGCTGCCATGCAGATAAACACTGGCAGCGGCAGCAAGTGCATGCCCACAGCCACCCCTTGTTCCTTCACACCTTGTATCAGCTGTAATCCAGTCCAGTCCAGTGCTGCCTGCTGAGCAGCACTGACCAACACTGCCTGGGCCCAGGCTTTTATCTCTGAGGCCCCATTATGATGTCAGAAAGCTGGCTCTGGAATC